>NC_045970.1:52066960-52366960 GCF_010909765.2 Amblyraja radiata | reverse complement strand
CTGTCGAAACTCAATGCTGAAAATACTTTATAAAAATATAGCAGCAACTAAAAACAATATCGGCAGTTTGGGCTGCGTCTGAAATCGGTGAACAATTGTTGCTGGTTGTCGAGGTTCTGTTTCATTCACGCCGATGTAATCCCTGGGGGATTATTGGGCAGAATCGGTGGAATAATATTGGGATTGGAAACTGCACAATACGAGGAAACGTGGAGTAAGGAACTGCAGATGCTGGTTTACACCGAAGATAGACACAACATGCTGGACCTTTCTGTCATGGGCCTCCTCCACTGTCAGAGTGAGGCTAAACACAAATTGGAGGAACAGCATGAATATTGATTTAGGCTCTAGGGGCTAGTGGAGTCAAGGGATATGGGGAGAAGGCAGGCACGTGTTATTGATAGGGGACGATCAGCCATGATCACAATGAATGGCGGTGCTGGCTCGAAGGGCCGAATGGCCTCCTCCTGCACCTATTTTCTATGTTTCTATGTTTCTATGATTTCTCTCACTTTCCTTGCTTTCCCTCTCCTCCGTCCCTTCCCCACCCTAGTCCTCCTACTAGTCTGACCGTCCTCCTGATTATCTTTGCTATTTGTATGGCTCGTTCCCCTCAGCCAACAATGAACCGTTGTACATTTCATTGATCAACGTCTGCCTTGATCAGTCCTTTTCGCACCTTACATGTTCTTTGTCCCCTTGCATATCTATACTTTCCCTCTCCCCTGACTCTCAGTCTGCAGAAGTGTTTCGTTCCGAAACGTCAAACGGCAAAGCTCCAGAGACGCTGCCTATAATGCTGAATTACTCCAGCATTTTGTGTCTATCTTCAATTTGTGTGTTGTCATAGAATCATAAAGCACGGAAACGGGCCCTCGGCCAAACCAGCCCAAGATACACCATCTGCACTAGTCTCGTTTGCCTGCGTTTAGCCCGTATCCCTCTGTGGCAGAGAATTCCACAGCTTCACCACTCTCTGTGTAAAAAATGATTTTCTCATCTCGGTCCTAAAATACTTCCCTCTTATCAAAAATAATTTGAGAATAGGAGCAGGGAGGTTCTACTGCAGTTGTACGGGGTCTTAGTGAGACCACACCTGGACACACCTGTATTGCGTACAGCTTTGGTCTCCTAATCTGAGGAAAGACATTCTTGCCATAGAGGGAGTACAGAGAAGGTTCACCAGACTGATTCCTGGGATGTCAGGACTTTCATATGAAGAAAGACTGGATAGACTCGGCTTGTACTCGCTAGAATTTAGAATATTGAGGGGGGATCTTATAGAATCTTACACAATTCTTAAGGGGTTGGACAGGCTAGATGCAGGAAGATTGTTCCCGATGTTGGGGAAGTCCAGAACAAGGGGTCACCGTTTAAAGATAAGGGGGAAATCTTTTAGGACCGAGATGAGGAAAACATTTTTCACACAGAGAGTGGTGAATCTCTGGAATTATCTGCCACAGAAGGTAGTTGAGGCCAGTTCATTGGCTATATTTAAGAGGGAGTTAGATGTGGCCCTTGTGGCTAAAGGGATCAGGGGGGTATGGAGAGAAGGCAGGTACAGGATACTGAGTTGGATGATCAGCCATGATCATATTGAATGGCGGTGCAGGCTCGAAGGGCCGAACGGCTTACTCCTGCACCTATTTTCTATGTTTCTATGTTTCTATCCTTAAACTGTGACCCCTTGTTCTGGACTTCCCCAACATCGGGAATAATCTTGTAGATGAAATAAGGTTTATACAGAAATTGTGATGAATGAACGCTGTTTTGCAATACCGGCGCATGAGCACAGGATGGCGGAAACTGGATGAATTTACGCTGTTTTGCAATACCAGCGCATGAGCATTAGGTGGCGGTAACATGACCTCACAAAGGGCTTCGACGCGAAACGTCACACATTCCTTCTCTCCAGAGATGCTGCCTGTCCCTCTGAGTTACTCCAGCTTTTTGTGTCCATCTTCACAAAATGAAATTTGTTTCCACCAGGTACTGGCGGTTTTTGAAATTAATCAATGGTGATATTGCAACTCTTCTGAAGGGCAAGCAACTAAATCGGATAATATTCTTTCCAACGCGTGGATTATAATTGTATTGTTGTTAAGGCCAAGACGTCCAATCACAATAGAGTTATACAGTACGGAAACATGTCCTTCATCCCAAATTGTCCGTGTTGTCAAGATGCCCCATCTAAGGCAGTCCCATTTGCCTGCATTTGGCACATTTCCTGCTACCCCCTTCCATTCCATCAATTAATCTGTCCAGGTGTCTTTTAACTGCTGTTTTAGAACTTGCCTCAACTACCTCCTCTGGCAGCTCCTTCCACATGCCCGCCACCATCTGGGTGCAAATGATTGCCCATGCACCCACGTACCATGGTTTTTGAGTGCCCGATCGTTGGGAAAGAACTCTGTCCATTCACCCTATATATTTTCATCATTATATTATAGACATGTATTAGATCGCCCCTCGGACTCCTACGTTAACGGAATAAAGACCTACCCTGTCTACCCTGTCCATCGGCACTCTTCGCGGTTTATTGACATCCTTCCGATAATAGGGTGGACATAGTACTCCAAAATAAGTCTCGCCATCATCTTGTACAACTGTAACTTAACGTCCCACCATCTATACAAAATGCTCTCTCTGATGAAGGCCAATGTACCAAAAGCGTTCTTTATTATGCTGCCTGCATGTGACATAGATTTCAGGGAATTGCTTAGTTGTACACCCAGATCCCTCTGCTCTATGACTGGAGCATATAAACTAGACAGAAGATGTAGTACAAACATGCCTCTTGAATTGAACGACTGAACCAGGGCAGTTTTTTTTTGTTAACCATAGTCCAATATTAGATGATAAATTCAAATTCTTCTGTTGTTATTGTGAGATTCCCAGTGTTAGACCGGAAACGAAACGTTCCTTAAATTATTCAAGAAGGAACTGCAGATCTGGAAAATCGAAGGTACACAAAAATGCTGGAGAAACTCAGTGGGTGCAGCAGCATCTATGGAACGAAGGAAACAGGTAACGTTTCGGGCCGAAACCCTTCTTCAGACTTAAATTAGTTCTGTGCATACTATTGTCAATCAGCTTTCTTTCATACCTTCTCAGCTCAGTCCTCATACACTGTTCTCCACATTCTGTTTGTACCTCGCTACAATTATTCTCTCGAAATCGCTTTCCTCCATCTCCCAATGTCACCGACTTAAAAACCAACGAAGGTACCAGGTTGTTCTAATTCAATGTCTACAAGAGGGTCATTCTCCTATATATTTCTCCTACTAGAGAAAACATCTTCAAACTTACCCAATCACGTTCCTACAAAACTCGCGCTCACTTCACCCACTCGCTGATTACCGTCGTTTTTTTTTTTTGGGGCTTCTTCCATGCCTAATCCCTGTTAAAAAATCTCACCCAATTGTATAACCTCCCGCTCGCTCATTCCCGGTGCTACCAATCTGCTGAGCAGCAACAATATTTCACCTTGGCAGACAAGGCTGATCCGAACAAATCGAAAAATGGTGTTTCCAGTTAAAACGTGGATTACCGTGCAACATTCCATGAACACCAATAATAGGTCAGTGAGGCTCAGGGTAGATGTCTGAAGGTGGAGAAACAGTGGCGTAAAGGAGAAAAGGTTAGTATGTTCAGTAGGCAGAACAGGTGGATGAGGGCAATGCTAAGCTAAATAGCATCTAACTTAACATAAGTCTATCAGGAAAGGTAGAAAAAATGCAATACTTTAACTGAAACGCGGGACCATGATATAGTTGCCATCACCGGGCAATCTCAATATCAGTGATATCGGATATTCATGTGAGAGAGACGAAGATGCAAAAGAGGAAGTGTTCGTGCATTGTTAATTGTGGAATGTATTAATTCAGCATTGAGGTATATCCAAGAAGCCCCCTCAAATCAATTAATTTGAGTAGAGGTTATGAAATAAACGAGCGTCATCACTTTGCTATGGGTGTATTACTGATCACTTACAGTCGAAAAGAGATAGAATAAATGATATGAAGGCAAATTACAACGAAATGTCAGAAAGTGGACTTATTCTGTACAGCGAGGAGATTTCAATTTTTCCAGTATTACGTAGGATTGGGTTAATGGGAAGGGCTCAGTGGGGTGAAGTGTTTGAGGGTTGCTGAGCAGAATCTAGAATCATGGAGTCTTGCAGCATGGAAACAGACACTTCAGCCTAATTATTTGATACCGACCAAGATATTTGCCCGTTCTTAGCCCACATCTCTCTGAAAATATCCTATCCTGCATAATTTAAAAAAAAAAAGTTGTTATTGTACATGGCTCGACTACTTCATCTGGCAGCTCGTTCCACATACTGAATCCACCACTCTATGTGTGAAAAAGTAGCCTGCTGAGATTCCTCCACACCCCCGCCCCTTTCTACACATGCCCCTCCCTCTGGATTTATGTTTCACTCCATTTTACTCGTCTTCTCTCCTTTCTGTAACATGTTTGCTCTTTGTCTCCCTTTTGTCTCCTTTTTATCTCCAGCATTTGTTCACCCAACTGTCAATCGGTTTAACATTCTGAGTTATTTCAATAAACACCCAATCTTCCAAAAGATATCTGCATCGCAAGTCAGTAGCATTTTTAAATGACGCAGAATTACAACTGTTTTTCAGAATTGAACCCCTACGTTCTTTCGTTTTCGCAACACGCAGCTTTGATTTTTGCTAATATTCATTGGAAGAAAGCAAAAGGTATTTTAAACTGTGGTCAGAGAAGAAATGCATGACATTGACATCAGGATTTTCACTTAAAAAAAGCCAATAGGTTATTTTATTGAATTATCTGCTGACATTTTAACAGTAACTACAAGTAATTAAAAAAGTACAATTTTAAGCACAGTCGAGTATCTAATCTACTGTTGAGAGCATTTGTTTTCCCGCGAGAAAATATTTAGACACTAATCCCCTTGACTTGCAGGCTTCCAGAGTATCACCACATAATCACAACGTCCTGAAATAACTCGACGGGTCAGGCAGCATCTGTGGAAGGAATGCATAGGTGACTGCATCAGACTGAGTCTCAAGAAGGGTCCCGACCCGAAATGTCGCCAATCCATATGCTCCACATATGCTACCCGTCCCGCTGAGTTACCTCAGGACTTGGTGTGTTTTGCTCAAGATTCTAAAACCTGCAGTTCCTTGTAACTCGAATGTAAAATTAGCCATGGTCTTGACGTAACCTCTAGTGCCAGCTATTGTCCCTGGTGTCTTAATGTCGCAGTAATCTAATTTCACAGGTTCATCCTATTTGCAATGTTAGTATGGCTGATATCAAATTCCGGGCTGCATATGTGATGAAGCTGGTACAGAGGAACTGATGCCGCGCAGGTCATCGTGCAGCTGCTCCTCGATAACCGCATGGATGTGAGGCTTTAACTCTGACATCGAATGTGAATTTTGCTTCCTTTATTGTGGTGAGGCATTTTCTGCTGATTAGTCCAACACCCCGGAAGACATCTGCAGGTTCTGAATTTTCGAATAACTTGGTTAAATTGGTTGATATCCATGTGGTCACAATTCAGCAGGAAATGCGGGCATTCCAGAATCAAAGTGGATTACCAGAGTAAACAGGGAGCAGGGAAAGGCATATCTTTACACCTAGATTCTAGGCGATGTGATTTGGCCTAAGGCAATGCACTAATGTAGAATTAGCGAAACACACCGACCTGGAGCAACTCATCGTCAGGCAGCATCCATGGATGGAATGGACAGTTGACTGCATCAGACCGAGTCTAAAGAAGGGTCCCGGCCCGAAACGTTGCTATCCATGTCCTCCACATATGCTACCCGACCCGCTAAGTTACTTCAGGACTTGGTGTTTTGCTCAAGAATTTCGAGTTAAAGAATGCACTCCTTCTCCACAGTGAATGCCGCGATCACTTCACATCCTCCGATTCCTGTGAGCGAAGGTCTTCAGAGAATATTTAAGCCTTTGACGCGACTTCTGCTGCCGACAGACATGGTAGGAATTTTCACAATGCCATTTTCAGCGACATTGTCATCACGTACACAACAAAAGGCTACACGGAGAATACACAATGCATGGCAAGACCTGTATACTTTATCAGTGAATTCATCTTGAATA
Organism: Amblyraja radiata; assembly: GCF_010909765.2. Taxonomy (NCBI): domain Eukaryota; kingdom Metazoa; phylum Chordata; class Chondrichthyes; order Rajiformes; family Rajidae; genus Amblyraja; species Amblyraja radiata. The sequence continues at coordinate 52,360,837 of NC_045970.1, read as the reverse complement.
TCCGGTAAACTCGGCTTTCCATCACTGAACGCCAAGATAACACTTTGCCATAATCAGTTTCTGCCCCACAAAAGCGCCTATATCTCGTCTATTTGTTATACGCCCCCCCCCCCCCCCCACCCCAAGCATATAACAGCCATTATAATTACCTTGAGGACCAATTGATTCGAAAAAAGGTCACACTCTTAATAATCCAGCGAAGCATTTAGTACTTATGTAAACAAAATAAAAGACAATTTCATCATTGGAGCATAGAAATTTCACTTGAGATGTGTTACCGAAAGTCGTTTATAGAGCTTACATTATTTTATGTATTAGCGCGAAAAATGTTTTGCGAAATTACAGTCACTTATCCCAGTCACGGAACGGGGTAATACAGACTCTCGTGACATATTGTAAGAAAGCAGAAAGAGAAGTTACAAGCAATGTATTTCTTGCTAAAATTTGTGGAAATCTATCCAACATCGGCGATCAACGAAGCAGAAATAGGAATTAAACCGATGGGAGAAGGGAGCCAAAGTTGGTCTCGTTTCGCTGATGTTACTGCAACGGAGTTGAAATTGTCCGGTATATAACGGTGCGGTAGCGAACCACGATGTGTCTGTGGTCACCATCTGACTTGCGGCGCCACTCATGTATAAACAAGAGATGCCTTCGGGTTCCGCTTCAATTAATTCACCTGAAACGACAGAACACTGATTGACAGGTTCCTGATTAACACTGTTTCCACCCCCCCCCCCCACCCCCCCACCCTATACATAAAATACAATAGCGGTAGAGTTGCTGCCTTACAGGGAACGCAGCGCCGCCTACTGCTGAAGTCTGTATGTTATCCCCGTGACCCGTGTGGGGTTTCTCCGAGATCTTCGGTTTCCTCCCACACTCTAATGACGTACAGGTATTTAGGTTAATTGGCTCGGTAAATGTAAAAAAGATGTGTCCCTAGTGTGTGTAGGATAGTGTTAATGTGTGGGGATCGCTGGACGGCGCGGACCCGGTGGGCCGAAGGGCCTGTTTCTGCGCTCTATCTCTGAACTAAACGAAACGAAACTAAACTAAACATTCGCGCCCTACTGTGAGTGGTGGAAACGCCCTGTATTTGCTCTGCCTAAACCAAACTTGATGTCCCAGACCTTAATCAATCTCCCCTTCGTCTTTGTGGCTCCAAGAAAAAGATACACAACGTCTACATTTTAACATTGCAGTCGAAATTAATACATGGAAGAATTCAAGCAGCCCCGACTGAGCTGTCCCTAACTTTCCCATCCCTCCCAAATTTTGGAACCATAATTAATTTTACAAGTATCAGTCGTCCATCTATAATATTGGCTCTGACTTCCCAACTTTTGTTTTGAGTAGAGGACTTATCCAGTGCAAAATCAATGCCGGGCAAATCCACCTTCTTTGCATTTCACTCATTTATTTTCTCAAAATATCATCTTCCTGATTTGTCAGATTCCAGCTCTTGTTACCTTTGTGTCCCAGCTTAAGAGCTTCCAGTCTCCACATTTACCTTCCCCCCATTCCACCTGGATCCATGTGCCCATATTTTCTCTCATTTCCACTTGTTCTTCTTCCACCCTATTACCCATAAGCTTCTCGCTCACAAAATCTGGATTGTTTACCGCGGAGCGTCGGAGGCTGTGGGGAGACTTGATAGAAGTATGTAAAATGACAGGAGACATCGATAGGGTAGACAATCAGAACAATTTTCACAGGGTGGAGATGACAAAGTCTAGAGGGCGTAGCTCAAAGGCGGGAGAGACAACTTCGAAAGATTAGTGGGGTAATTTTTTTTAACACAGAAATGGATGCATGCACGATCATCGCATTTAAGAGGCTAATGGCGAGGCACGTGAATATGCAGGGAATGGAAGGATATCAACCACGCAGAGTAAAGGACATTGTGGGTCGAAATGCCTGTTCTTGTGCTGTACTATTCTACGTACTACGTTCTGTGAAAGTCGATGTTACCTTAATCGTCGTTGCCAATGCGCTGTATATGGTACTGATCATAAAGAGGATCACGAAGGCGGTAACTGTTCCAGCAGAATTGCCCTCCTCGTCTATGTATTCTATCATTCCGTCATCTGCTACAGAGTCATGGAGATCTTCTTCTATTTCAGCAATTTCTGGAATCGGCAGATGATCATTATTAATATTTTTATTTGCCAAAAGCAGAATAAACTCAAAAACCGTCGCAACAATATAACGCGCCAGTTACCATGGGCATTGTGGTTTGGCAATCGAACTGAGAGAAATTCAAAGATGCCCAATATATTGGAAGAAATATGATGTTCATTAATGTAATTGCCAGTGCCAGTAGAGACTCGTTGTACGTGCATAATACCATATCGTTTACAGAACACGCAGGGTAGACGAAACACAAAAAACTACAGATGCTGTAATGTTGAGCAAAACCCAAAGTGAGTCAGGCAACTTCTCTAGAGGGAATGGAGAGGCGAACTTTTAGATCAGAACCCTTCTTCAGACTGAAACGTCGCCTGTCTACTCCCTCAACGGATGCTGCCTGACCCCTCGAGTTTCTTCATCGTGATGTGTTATGCAGGACAGAGCATTGTTTTAACCGTTACATAAATCCACAGTTCACGATTCACACAGTTTTAAGATTCCGCCGTGTGATTAAAACAGATTTCTGTTGAGCCGCCGACAGCAACCACACAGCGAGAGGATCAATCCTGTTTACAAGATTAAGAGGCCGCACTATTATGAGGAGAAGGATGGATTAGCCATTACATCGCACATTACATCCCAATCTGATGTAAGAAATGCCCAGTAAAACGGCCGCAGTTTACAATCTAACCTTGTCTTCCCAGTTTCGCGGAACTACAGTACATCTCAGACATTTTGTAATCAACGGAACTCGCTGACCCAGACAAATCCTATAAATGAGTTTCGGTCACCTATCACCGACGTGTTTAACATTATCAGCCGCGGGGTGACCCTGGAGGCATCTTTCTAATAGATAGATAGATAGATAGATATAATTTATTGCCACACAACCAGGGTCGGTGGAAATTTGGGTTGTCAGCAGCAGTACAATAATAAAGAACACACAATAAAACTGTAACACAAACATCCACCACAGCATTCATCACTCTGGTGGAAGGCACAAAAATTTGGCCAGTCCTCCTCAATTTCCCCCCCCCGTGCACAGGACCAGAGTCCAGAGTCAGTCCAGAATCGGCTCTTCCTCACCGGAGACCGCGGCTTTAAGATGGTGTAGGCCGCAGGCCGGCGGTCGAAGGTTTAAAGTCCCCGCCGCAGCCAGAAGCACCGTAGACTGCAGGGCCGGCGGTCGAAGCTCCCCTCCAGGGGTGATGGTAAGTCCATGCCGGCCCTGCGGTAGAAGTTGGCCGCGGGCCGGCAGTGGTGGCTTCTACTTCCCCCGGGTCCCCCACGAGGGATCCCGGGCTGTAGACGCCGCACCAGTTGGAACTCTGCAGACCACGGCTTCAGGCTGCGACTTCAGGCTGCCGGCTGCCCCGGGCCAGCGAAACGGAGCGCTCCCCTCCAGCGAGCCCCAGCGAGGGTTCACCAGCTCCACACCGAGAGTCCACGCTGCGCCCGCCGCTGAAGCCCCGAGCGCGTCTCCGGGAAAGGCCGCACCGATCCTTGATGTTAGGCCACGGGGGAGGCGACCTGGAAATAGTCGCCTCTCCATGGAGGAGGCGACCGAAGCGGTTTCCCCCTCACCCCCCCCCCACACCACCCCCCACACAAAACACACAAAGGAACATTAAATACATACTCTAAAACAAACTAAAAAATAAAAAAAAGTTGAAAAAGCTGACGCGCTGCTGACATGGCTGCACACAGAGGAGCGCCCCTAATAGATCGTTGCATTGTGATTCCGCAGTCACACGAGGAGCAGGGAGACATTTGGAGAAGATATGACTTGTTTAACCGGCGAAATTGTTCCATAATTGGTTGCCGGTTGTCCCAAGGCACATCATACACAGAAGATTCTGAAGTTCTGGTTTATATTTAACTATAGGTCCATTGTGTACGCTGGTCCCAAACATAAATTCCTGCCTGGTTACAACATTCCCTAAAGAGGGGGATATAGTTCAATAAACTAAACCAAACTAAACTAAACCAGTTCAGCAACGACCTTATCGGTTTCCCATACCTTTTTCGATTAATTGATCGGGTCGCCACTCATGCTAAATTTCAAACAATACATAGAAACATAGGAACATAGAAAATAGGTGCAGGAGTAGGCCATTCGGCCCTTCGAGCCTGCACCGCCATACCCCCTGATACCTTTAGCCACAAGGGCCACATCTAACTCCCTCTTAGAAATAGCCAATGAACTGGCCTCAACTACCTTCTGTGGCAGAGAATTCCACGGATTCACCACTTTCTGTGTAAAAAATGATTTCCCCCTCTCGGTCCTAAAAGACTTCCCTCTTATCCTTAAACTGTGACCCCTAGTTCTGGACTTCCCCAACATCGGGAATAATCTTCCTGCATCTAGCCTGTCCAACCCCTTAAGAATTTTGTAAGTTTCTATAAGATCCCCCCTCAATCATCTGAATTCAAGCGAGTACAAGCTGAGTCTATCCTGTCTTTCTTCATATGAAAGTCTTGCCATCCCAGGAATCAGTCTGGTGAACCTTCTCTGTACTCCCTCTATGGCAAGAATGTATTTTCTCAGATTGGGAGACCAAAACTGTACGCAATACTCCAGGTGTGGTCTCACCAAGACCTTGTACAACTGCAGTAGAACCTCCCTGCTCTTATACTCAAATCCTTTTGCTATGAATGCTAACATAGCATTTGCTTTCATCACTGCCGGCTGCACCTGCATTCCTTATTTCAATGACTGGTGTACCAGGACACCGAGATCTCGTTGCATCTCCCCTTTTCCTAATCGGCCACCATTCAGATAATAGTCTACTTTCCTGTTTTTGCCACCAAAGTGGATAACCTCACATTTATCCACATTATACTGCATTTGCCATGCATTTGCCCACTCACCCACCCTATCCAAGTCACCTTGCAGCCTCCTAGCATCCGCCTCACAGCTAACACGGCCCCCCAGCTTCGTGTCATCCGCAAACTTGGAGATGTTGCATTCAATTCCCTCATCCAGATCATTAATATATATTGTAAATAGCTGGGGTCCCAGCACTGAGCATTGTGGTACCCCACTAGTCACTGTCTGCCATTCTGAAAAGGACCCGTTTACTCCTACTCTTTGCTTCCTGTCTGCCAGCCAGTTCTCGATCCACATCAATACTGAACCCCCAATGCCGTATGCTTTAAGTTTGTATACTAATCTCTTATGTGGGACCTTGTCGAAAGCCTTCTGAAAGTCCAGATATAACACATCCACTGGTTCTCCCTTATCCACTCTACTAGTTACATCCTCGAAAAATTCTATAAGATTCGTCAGACATGATTTACTTTTCATAAATCCATGCTGACTTCGTCCAATGAATTCACCACTTTCCAAATGTGCTGCTATCCCATCTTTAATAACTGACTCCAGAATTTTCCCCACCACCGATGTTAGACTAACTGGTCTGTAATTCCCCGTTTTCTCTCTCCCTCCCTTTTTAAAAAGTGGGGTTACATTAGCTACCCTCCAGTCCTCAGGAACTACTCCAGAATCTAAAGTGTTTTGAAAAATTATCACTAATGCATTTTTCTTGTATGCACTAATCCATACAATCCTAGATAGTAAATCTCTCTTCGCAGTTTAATGGTTGGCTGCAGGGGGAATGCTAACGGGGGCGCAGATTGAGATGGTGAATAATTTATTGTGTCTCGGACGCTGAGTCTAATCCTTAGTTTTAGAATGGGAACTGCACCCTAATTTAGAGATGTAAAATAGAAAATAGACAACAGACAGTATTGGATTTGTTACTTATTGTTTATTAATGCAACCTGCACTTACGTAATGATTCCAATATTCCTTTGTATCATTGGAATATCCACTGCCTTTCATACATTAGAGGTTCTCAAATGTAATTTCATTTACGCTCTAAACTGACCGACTGACGCTTTAAAATAATTGGCATAATTTGGCCCATTCTTGATGACATGAAATCCTAAAAACCTTTGTAGAAACAAGGAACTGCAGATGCTTGTTTACAAGGTAAAATGCAACCAAGCGCACGGGCAACTCAGCGGGTCAGGCAGCATCACTCCAGAACACGGATCGGTGACGTTTCGGGTCGGGACCCTTCAGAACTTCTTCAAACACCTTAAGATTACTTGCAATATTACCGGTTTTGTGTTATCGATCATCCATACCAGATTGTGGGAGAGTTTCTTCCCAGCCGTTATCAGGCAACTGAACCATCACATCACGAACCAAAGTTGGGTCCTGGTTTACTTCTACCTCTTTGGAGACCCTCGGACAATCTTTAATCGGGCTTCACGGGACTTCACCTTCCTCTAAACGTTGCTCCCTTTATCCTGTATCTGTACAATGTGGCTTGATTGTAATCATGTATAATCTTTCCGCTGACTGGATAGCACGCAACTACAAGGCTTTACAAGGCACCTCGCTACACGTGACAATAAACTAAATTAAATTAAAATAAACTAAACTACCTTTCTATCCTACCAGATGAACCGTTAATGAAGCCGGTAGAGACACCCAAACAGAAGGCACCGGCTCTGTAGCTGGACCCGAGAATCTTTTGATTCAAAACCGGCATCAAAGAGTTGAGATAATACTCAACTGCGTTAAAGAGATCGCCTGTCCAGATTTATCTTTGATGGTATTTGCAATTTCACCAATGGACCAATACCAGAATTTTGAATTGATTTCAGCTGTGCTGATTTAGCCAGCAGTTTCTTTCATAACAAGTGCCCCCTCCACCTAATTCCTGATCTGCAACCTGCAAATTGCAACGCGGAAGTCAGGAACCGTGTGCAATTCAGATACCGGAATTCCCACTTGGTCCTCGATTCGCAAGACCATGGCAGTTGCCATTTGTACGATTGAGGTGTCTTGACTGAACTTAAAAATTGAAGCTGGGGTGGTCTTTTCAACCTCGCATATCTTCCCCGTCTTTCATTCCAACCCTGGCTGTTTTTTGTCCATTGTGCTGCACATACTTGTACCAAAATCATCTCCCGTGATTCGACGATTTATATATCTGCGCCTTGAATGCTCCACACATACATCTCATGGAAATAATTTGATAAATGTGCCACCATGTAGCTACAGATATTTTACTAATTTCTGCCCTGAATGTCCAACCTTTTCAGTTTGGAATTGTGATATGAGATATTTAAATCTCCAGCTAACGGAAGCAACCTCCCCACTTCTCCCTATGGGGTCTATAATGATAGCGTGGAGTTCTGAGGGATGGCCTCTTTCACTTTGAAAACAGCAATATAGTTTGGGCCCCTCTGCATAATGATTTCTCAGGCGCAATCCAATTTCAAAATAAATTTAGTACAATTTCCTTGCCAATCCTCACCACTCCGCGGCAATCCGCAATATTCCAGACTACAATTCAGTGGGGTTATGGATTAGTTCTGAAATCTCACAGTAAAATTATGTGAATCCTCACAAAATATGAAAATATTTAATTAATTTCTGATACAGTTGGTGCTTTAAAAAAAATCTAATTTGGTAAAATTACTTTCTGAACGTTTTAGAAACATAGAAACATAGAAAATAGGTGCGGGAGGACGCCATTCGGCCCTTCGAGCCAACACCGCCATTCATTGTGATCGTGGCCTGTCGTCCCCAATCAATAACCCGTGCCTGCCTTCTCCCCGTATCCCTTGATTCCACCAGCCGCTAGAGCTTTATTTATCTCTCTCTTAAATCCACCCAGTGACTTGGCCTCCACTGCCCTCTGTGGCAGGGAATTCCACAAATTCACAACTCTCTGGGTGAATTTTTTTTTCTCACCTCAGTCCTAAATGGCCTCCCCTTTATTCTAAGACTGTGGCCCCTGGTTCTGGACTCGCCCAACATTGGGAACATTATTCCTGTATCTACTCCGGCCAGTCCTTTTATAATTTTATATGTTTCTATAAGATTCCCCTCATTCTTCTAAACTCCATTGAATACAAGACTCGTCTTTTCAATCTTTCCTCATATGACTGTCCCGCCATCTCAGGGATCAATTTCGTGAACCTACGCTGCACTGCCTCAATCACAAGGATGTCCTTCCTCAAATTAGGAGACCAAAACTGTACACTATAATAATCTACCCCCTTGTTTTTGCCACCAGTAGATAACCTCACATGTATCTATATTATACTGCATCTGCCACGCATCTGCCCACTAACTCAACCTGTCCAGGTCACCCTGCAACCTCCTAACATCCTCTTCACAGTTCACACTGCCACCCAGCTTTGTGCCATCCGCAAACTTGCTAGCGTTGCTCTTAATTACCTCTTCCATTAATATATATGGTAAACAGTTGCTGCCCCAACACCGAGCCTTGCGGCACTCCACTCGCCACTGGCTGCCATTCTGAAAAGGACCCGTTAACTCCTACTCTTTGCTTCCTGTCTGCCAAACCAATTTTCTATCCACATCAACACCATACCCCAATACTATGCGCTCTAATTTTAGTCACCAGTCTCCCGTGCGGGACCTTACCAGCATCGCCAAGGACAGCACTCACCCCAACCATGGACTGTTTACCCTCCTACCATCCGGGAGGCGCTACAGGTCTCTCCGTTGCCGGACCAGCAGGTCCAGGAACAGCTTCTTCCCTGCGACTGTCACACTACTCAACAATGTACCTCGGTGACTGCCAATCACTCACCCCCCCCCCCCCCGCCGGACACTCCTCCCACAGGAAAATGCACTTTGTCCGTATACATGTCCCTTTAACCACAATGGCCACATCTAACTCCCTCTTAAAAATAGCCAATGCACTGGCCTCAACTACCTTCGGTGGCAGAGAATTCCACAGATTCACCACTCACTGTGTGAAAAATGTTTTTCTTATCTCGGTCCTAAAATCCACTGGTTCTCCCTCATCCACTCTACTAGTTAGTCCTCGAAACAATCTATAGGATTCGTCAGACATGATTTACTTTTCATAAATCCATGCTGACTTTTTCCAATGATTTTACCACTTTCCAAATGTGCTGCTATCCCACCTTTAATAACTGACTCTAGCATTTTCCTCACTACCGACGTAAGACTAACTGGTCTGTAATTCCCCGCTTTCTCTCTCCCTCCCGTAAAAAAAAAAAGAAAAAGTGGGGTACATTAGCTACCTTCCAATCATCAGGTACTACTCCAGAATCTAAAGAGTTTTGAAAAATTATCACTAATGCATCCACTATTTCTGGAGCTACTTCATTAAGCAGGTTGGGATGCAGCCTATCTGGCCCTGGGGATTTATCGACTTTTAAGCCATTCAATTCACCTAACACCACTTCCCGACTAACCTGGATTCCACTCAGTTCCTCCATCTCATTTGACCCCCCCCATCGTTTGATTTTAAAACAACAAATGAAGCGAGGGAAGACAAGGAACTGCTGATGTTGGAATCTTGACCAAAACACCACGCACTGAAGTACCTCGGCTGCAATTGTGGAGGGAATGTCCAGGCAACGTTTCAGGTCCTGGCTCCTCGCCGGCCTGAAGGCCCACGACGCGAAACGTCGCCTGTCCACTTCCTTCATAGATGTTCGATGGCCCCTGTGCTACTCCAGCACTCAGTGTTTAGTTTGGTTTAGTGTAGTTTAGAGATACTGTGTGGAAATAGGCATCTGCCCACCGAGTCCGCGCAAACCAGCGATCACCCCTATACTAGTTCTATCCTACACACAATTAAGATAAATTTGCAGAAGCCAATTAACCTCCAAAGCTATGCGTCCTTCGAATGTGGCTGGAAACCGGAGCACGCTAAGAAAATCCACGCGGTCACTGGGAGAACGTACAAACCGTGTAAAATGAAGCGTGCAGTCCCGCGATGCGAGGGAATTCAGTTTTAAGTGGGGACGTGTGGGGTTCGGCCAGCAAAAGGGGCAGTATGCATTCATAAAGCAAATTAGGGAAATAAAAACATTTACTTGGCAACATTTACAGAAATAATCCGGGACGGAAGGCGAGTCTTTGGGGGAAATATTCACACCATCGTTGGATAATAATGTAACCAGAAAATCAACAGATTCCGTGAAAATTTCAAACATAATTTTAAAGCAATATCTATTCACCCTTATTCGTTAATTCTGATACGAGATTGTCTTTGCACAAATACGTCAAGTAAATCAAACAAACTCTAGAATCTGAGATGCGATGGTGAGCGAGGATCTGAGTAAGGTGAGTAATTCTCGCGACATCGACTCGCCGCCCCCCCCCCCCCCCCATCCCAGTCTCCGAAAAAGCGAGAGCGTAGATGTTTTCCTTCATATGAGGGAAGTTATTACTTTGGACTCAGTCATGCCTTCCTCTTAATTGCAAAGACAAAAGCACGCATTGGGAAACCAGAAGTTTTTCATTCTGCATTTATTGCAATATGAAGCCACAGACAAGAACAAACGAAATCTCCTACCTATTTAACAACATTTCCGAAGCATTCTCTACATTACAGCACAATCAAAACCGTTATATTTTTTAACATATTCTCGTCATAGTTTTCTGTGATTGATGAAATTAGTGAAATAGTTTACTATTTGTCGGATCATCTGAAGGGTGGGATACGTAGGAGACCGGCGGGCTCAGAAACTCACACAGCGACACAAGGCTAAGCTCCCAAGCATTAGACATTGAATCAGAGAGAGTTAGATGCACGATTTAAAACTGTCGGTCAGAACGAGTGACACATTAACTAAAGTAGGTTTACCGTGAGCCTTATTGATACTTCTGACTAAATTCGTGGCGAGGGACGGGTGTCCAACCAAACAGCTAAAGGTGGTTCCCTTCTCCCAGTCCTCTGCCGTTACTTTTAACTTGCTGGCAACCGAGCTGGAGCCATTTTCCTTGTCGGTGTCAAGTTGGATGGTGTAACCCGAATCCAACAGGGTGTCGTTGGCCATCCAGGCGACGTATATGTCTGACGGGTAAAACCCGGTGGCGAGGCAAACGAGCGTGGCAACTTTCTCGGCTTGAATCTCTTCCGAGGATGGGTGCAGCAGGTAGACTTTAGGACGTTCCATTTCGGTAACTGGAAAGAGAACAAAACCCGTTGAAAAAGACACAATGATTTGCAGATGCTCGAGTCTTAAGTAGATTACAAACTGTTGGAGGATCGGGTAGCATTTAAGGAGGGAAATAGACAATTGACGGTTCGGTTAGGACCAGATATGCTGTTCTATCTATGACCTAAACTTCACTCCTAATTCCATCTTTTCGCTAGATTCGGGGAGTTCAAATATCAATGAAAGCAACAAATGAGGAGATCACCCGGTGCTTATGCTCTCGCCAAATATATGATGTGTTGTATTTCCCTCTGTGGGATAGATAGTTTAACATTTAGAAACGTTATTCTATCATGTCCAAGGATAACGAGGGATAAAATTGGTCCATTAGAGAGTCAGAGTGACAGCTATCAAGAGACAAAAGAGATGGGGGAGATATTGAACAATTTATTTTCTTCGGTATTCACCAAGGAGAAGGATATTGAATTATGTGAGGTAAGGGAAACAAGTAGAGTAGCTATGGAAACTATGAGATTCAAAGAAGAGGAAGTACTGACACTTATGAGAAATATAAAAGTGGATAAGCCTCCAGGTCCGGACAGGATATTCCCTAGGACATTGAGGGAAGTTAGTGTAGAAATAGCAGGGGCTATGACAGAAATATTTCAAATGTCATTGGAAACGGGAATAGTGCCGGAGGATTGGCGGACTGCGCATGTTGTTCCATTGTTTAAAAAGGGGTCTAAGAGTAAACCTAGCAATTATAGACCTGTTAGATGGATAGTTTGACGTCAGTGGTGGGCAAATTAATGGAAAGGATACGTAGAGATAATATATATAAGCATCTGGATAAACAGGGGCTGATTAGGAACAGTCAACATGGATTTGTGCCTGGAAGGTCATGTTTGACTAATCTTCTTGAATTTTTTGAAGAGGTTACTCGGGAAATTGATGAGGGTAAAGCAGTGGATGTTGTATATATGGACTTCAGTAAGGCCTTTGACAAGGTTCCTCATGGAAGGTTGGTTAAGAAGGTTCAATGGTTGGGTATTAATGGTGGAGTAGCAAGATGGATTCAACAGTGGCTGAATGGGAGATGCCAGAGAGTAATGGTGGATGGTTGTTTGTCAGGTTGGAGGCCAGTGACTAGTGGGGTGCCACAGGGATCTGTATTGGGTCCACTGTTGTTTGTCATGTACATCAATTATCTGGATGATGGTGTGGTAAATTGGATTAGTAAGTATGCAGATGATACTAAGATAGGTGGGGTTGTGGATAATGAAGTAGATTTTCAAAGTCTACAGAGAGATTTATGCCAGTTGGAAGAGTGGGCTGAAAGATGGCAGATGGAGTTTAATGCTGATAAGTGTGAGGTGCTACATCTTGGCAGGACAAATCAAAATAGAACGTACATGGTAAATGGTAGGGAATTGAAGAATGCAGGTGAACAGAGGGATCTGGGAATAACTGTGCACAGTTCCCTGAAAGTGGAATCTCATGTAGATAGGGTGGTAAAGAAAGCTTTTGGTGTGCTGGCCTTTATAAATCAGAGCATTGAGTATAGAAGTTGGGATGTAATGTTAAAATTGTACAAGGCATTGGTGAGGCCAATTCTGGAGTATGGTGTACAATTTTGGTCGCCTAATTATAGGAAGGATGTCAACAAAATAGAGAGGGTACAGAGGAGATTTACTAGAATGTTGCCCGGGTTTCAGCAACTAAGTTACAGAGAAAGTTTGAACAAGTTAGGGCTTTATTCTTTGGAGCGCAGAAGGTTAAGGGGGGACTTGATAGAGGTCTTTAAAATGATGAGAGGGATAGACAGAGTTGACGTGGATAAGCTTTTCCCACTGAGAGTAGGGAAGATTCAAACAAGGGGACATGACTTGAGAATTAAGGGACTGAAGTTTAGGGGTAACGTGAGGAGGAACTTCTTTACTCAGAGAATGGTGGCTGTGTGGAATGAGCTTCCAGTGAAGGTGGTGGAGGCAGGTTTGTTTTTATCATTTAAAAATAAATTGGATAGTTATATGGACGGGAAAGGAATGGAGGGTTATGGTCTGAGCGCAAGTATATGGGACTAGGGGAGAATACGTGTTCGGCACGGACTAGAAGGGTCGAGATGGCCTGTTTCCGTGCTGTAATTGTTATATTGTTATATGGTTATGTCTGCGGAAGCCTATATTTTCGTTTCAGATACGTTCAGATAGTTTCACAGGAAAGGCCCCCTAGGCCAATCGAGCTACGCCCACCATCGATCACCCGTTCACCATCGTGAATCTCTGGAATTTTCTGCCACAGAATGTAGTTGAGGCCAGTTCATTGGCTATATTTAAGAGGGAGTTAGATGTGGCCCTTGTGGCTAAAGGGATCAGGGGGTAAGGAGAGAAGGCAGGTACAGGATACTGAGTTGGATGATCAGCCGTGATCATTTTGAATGGCAGTGCGGGCTCGAAGGGCCGAATGGCCATCTCCTGCACCTATTTTCTATGTTTCTATGTTTCTATGTTTTATGGGATCCCAGTTTCTCATCAATCATCTTGGCAGTTTACAGAGATTCATATTGGCAGTTTACAGAGGGCAATTACCCTACACACAAGCACGTCCTTTGTATGTGGTGATAAAGCGGAGCACGTGGTCAGAGTGCAAACGCCAGGCACAGAGCATCGGAGGTCAGGATCGAACCCGGGTCTCTGGCGTTGTGAGACAGCCGCATTATCAGCTGCGTCACCACCCCCCCCCCCCCCATCCCCATCCATGCTGGCACGGGTGCCCTGAACGTCCTATTCTGATGGGTTGCCAATCGCTGCTAAATGTAGGGCTTGAAGCATAAGCTGAAGGACAATTCTGTTATTTTCATCCTATCACCTCGGCGCGGGATGGTCATGTATCAGACTTTATTGCATGGACTATAATGGCTCTGAACGACTGTTAACTATGCTTACCCCTGGTTCTTGTCGTGGAGACTTTCACTGGTGTTGGCAGATTACTGTCTTCTACGAAGCACAGGTATTCAACCCCACTCTCCCACTCTTCGACGCTGACCCTCAGCTTGCTGACGACGACAGATTTACTTCCCCTCCACTCAGGATCCCGAGTCTGTACCCCTTCCATTCTCAGACTCCCATTCACTCGCCACGAGACCTTGACGTCCTGCAAATCGGTGTAAACGACTTCACAAACAATAGTTGCTTTCTGAAGCGTCCAGATCTCCCCAAAATAAGGTGTTTGTATGGCAGCATTGATGTCAACCACATCGCAGTCTCCTGGCAGGAAAATAAACGGGAGTGGTTATTTTCCTTCCCAAATGTTGAAGCTGCGGATAATAACAACTGTAACCGGGTTAAGTGTAACTATTAATTCTACTTACTGCATATTCTCCATTGATTTCTGTTTAGCTAAGAAGGCTCCTCCCGCTTTCGTGCCTTGGTTCCTGTCTTCTTTGGTTGATGTCCTTCGTAATATTTCCATTCACTTATACCGCAGTGCAAGAATTACACGACCTGACTTTAACTAGAACCGATTTCTCGCGTTCCGGGGATGCAAGCATTCACCCTCTCGTTTGTCTGAAGATTTTTAGCATTTACCATCGACCTGAACGTGGCCGGTCTTAAAATGGTTCACACAAAAGAACCAAATCGTTTCTCTCTTTCATTCCCCAATTTAATTTTACAACCTCCTTAACCGAAGGGGTGTGTAAATCGAAAGTTCCGTTATCCCTGAATTACGACCGATATATAATGTTCATGTTATACCCTATCGCTCGTGGTGCACTTCAAAACTTCTCATGCAATTGGTCTCTCCGTATGAAGCAGATATCCGATAATATATGCGGTATTTCGGTTGATATTATTATACCGGATCTTCAGAGAGGCCCGATATCCCAGTACTCTAGATCTGATCATTGGAGACCTTTGGTGGAATTAACTGTTGACTCCCGATGAAGTGCGCATATTGGCTGTGTGTATTTTGACATGTTGTCCTTACCTTTTTGGATCCGGATGCTCCGCTTCAGGGTGGACTGTGAAGGGAGGTGCGAGGCTACACAGGAGTATGTTGCTCCTTTCTTCCAATCGGCTGCTGTCAAAAAGAGAAGGCTCTTTGCGCTGAACGTCATGTCCTGCTCCAGCGCCGTGGGGAAGTTGGTAGCGTTAGAGCGGAATGCGGCTTCGTCTTTCTCCCAGGAAACGGTGATATCGTTTGGATAGAATTCTGTGATCAAACATGTCAGTGTCGCGATGTTCGCACTTTGAATCTCCTCCGGAGATGGCGGCAAGAGACGGATTGTTGGTTGCACTGGTTTGGCTAGAAGGGAAAGTAAAGCAGAATTATTCTTCCAATAATTGATTGTTCCGTTCCGGGACACATGACAATAAACCACTCTTGACTCCTGACAGCAGTGATGAAATGACGCTCTATATATTTAGGGAGCCAGGAAAGTTCACACAAGGAATGGCTACACAAGTAACATATCAGAGTAAAAGTAGGCAGATAATTAATAGATGGAGTTCAACCCCGATTAATGCGACTAGATGAATTTTCGGCAATAATAGCGTTGGGGGACATATACGGTAGGTGATGTCATTGAGGAATGTTGATGAAGTGAAAGACTTTAAAGTTAAAGTTCATAGTTTCTCGAAAGTAGCGACTCGGATAGACAGGACAGTGGAGTGTGGCTTAGCTGTTTTCATCGGTTAGGACATACAAGTTGGAAAGTTACATAACAACTTTCCAAAATACATGTTAGGTACATGTTAGGCGACGCTTGGCATATAGATGGCAGTTCATGGCGCCACGCAGTAGGACGGATATCACAGCGCGGGAGAGAGCGCAGATGAAATGCACCGGATGTTGCGGGGAGAAGAAAGGAAAAAGGAGGAGGAGGAGCCCGAGGGCCGAGGGAGAGATAGGAAGGGGAGGAGACAGCAAGGGCTAACAAAATTGGGAGAATTCAATGTTCATGCCCCCAGGATGCAGACTCCCCAAGCGGAATATGAGGTGCTGTTCCTCCAATTTCCGGAAACGTTGCCCATTTCCTTCGCTCCATATATGTTGTTGCACCCGCTGAATTTCTCCAGCATTTTTGTGTACCTTCGATTTTCCAGCATCTGCAGTTCCTTCTTAAATAAATTATAGCCGAATCGATTGATAATTTCCCACTTTCGCCCTGACCTCTTTATCAGTTTTTACCCCCCCCCCCCCCACTCATCTTCATGCATGTTTACCTCTGTAATCTGACTTCCATTACTTTTCTTGCTAGTTCAGTATGTACACCGTTTTGCATTTTCTTTGTTGTTATTGCACGCACCTTTAGCCTTTCGTGTCCGCTGTGATACCGGAGTAGCTGATTGATGGTCCCGCGCCGAGCACGAGTACTACACACCGCTGTCCCATTCTGCGAGGTTGCTGGTCAAGCGGCCGATCGTCAGGTACTGGTTCCCGGCCTTGGTAGATTGATCGGTTTGAATACCAGCAACTCTTTCCTTTCCATCCACTGTCCAAGAGATCGCAACTTCAGTCGGAGCTGTGGCGATCACTTCACAGACCAGTGTCGCAGTGTTGTTGATCCAAATTTCTTCGACGGTGGGATCTCTGAGAAGTATTGCGAGGTCTGGCAATGACATTGAGACAATGGTTTATTGGTGGCGAATCAGATATTAGGCAAGAAGCTCAATTTCAACCGTTTTTTGATTTGTACGTATATCAGAGATTATGGAGAGAGAGCAGGAGAATGGGGTTAGGAGGGAGAGATAGATCAACCATCTATGGCGGAGTGACTTGATGGGCCGAATGGCCTAATTGTGCTCCTTTCACTTATGAACTTATGAGATTATGATTTCACAAGTAATGGGTCACATACTAACAACTTAATATAATATTTATTTATAAACTTCGAGCATAAGGCGTTGGACAGGCTAGATGCAGGAAGATTGTTCCCGATGTTGGGGAAGTCCAGAACAAGGGGTCACAGTTTAAGGATAAGGGGGAAATCGTTTAGTAACCGAGATGAGGAAAACATTTTTCACACAGAGAGTGGCGAATCTCTGGAATTCTCTGCCACAGAAGGTAGTTTAGGCCAGTTCATTGGCTATATTTAAGAGGGAGTTAGATGTGGCCCGTGTGGCTAAAGGGATCAGGGGGTATGGAGAGAAGGCAGGTACAGAATACTGAGTTGGATGATCAGCCATGATCATATTGAATGGCGGTGCGGGCTCGAAGGGCCGAATGGCTTACTCCAGCACCTATTTTCTATGTTTCTATGTTTCTACAAGTCGCCATTCTGTGTGTACTTGAGTTACGTCATAACTATTCAAATACTGAGGTTGAAAGTAGAATTGTTTAATCTATGAATTAACGGCCACCATTTACCTGACGTCGTTTGAATGTTTTTTTGGAGGATGCTGCCGGTTGCAGAGTGGGAAACTTGGCAGGAATATCGGGAACCGCTGGCCCAGTCGTTAAGCGGCACTCTGAACACACTAGTCGAGGTAAACTTTCCGTCTGCAGTTTTAGCTGGGGGCGCAGTGGTAAAACCGGACTGTGCGGCCTGTCCGTCTTTCTGCCAGTTCACCCTGATGTCTTGGGGCTCAAATTCGCCGATGAGACAAATCAGTTCGACAAAACCCTTTGCCTTTAGCTCGTCAGATGCAGAGTACAAGAGGTTGATGATTGGTGGTGTCGGTTGTTTTCCTGAAATTAACAACATGAAACTTAATTCTACTAACACTAAATTAGATCCCGATTCAAAACTAATAATACTTGGCACAACAGAACAAAGTCTAACACTCAAAACAAACCAAAGAGACTTTCTTGGAATTATTTCTGGAATTCTCTGGCACAGAAGGCAGTTGAGGCCAGTTCATTAGCTATATTTAGGAGGGAGTTAGATGTGGCCCTTGTGGCTTTTGGGATCAGGGGGTATGGAGAGAAGGCAGGTATATGATACTGAGTTGGGTGATCAGCCATGATCATATTGAATGGCGGTGCAGGCTCGAAGGGCCGAATGGCCTACTCCTGCACCTATTTTCTATGCTTCTATGTTTCTATGTTTCTTGACTACAGTATAATAACTGGGGAAAAATTAATACTAAAATTTTAATAAAAGGTCCTATAACCCACACAATTAAAATGTGGATTTGGAAATGTCGGAGACCCTAGACCTGGAAAGAATCCGATTTGTCTTAATGGACAACCAAGAACTATTTGTTAGAATATGGTCTCCATTCATTGACTATTTGAAGGGGTAGATCGGTCCAACACGGGAACCTAACCGAAGCTTGAACTCAGGATTAGATGAAAAGTTATACTTTATAATCCACGAACCTATCTCCAAAGATGTATTATTAGTAAACCATTCCATTCTTTTTTAAAATCTTGACATTTGTGTTCTTTTTCCCCCTCTTTCTTTCTTACTTCCTATCTTATAAAAAAACTAGCAGAACCAATCCACAACTGATAATCTAAACAATGTATGGCTGATATACATGAAATATTTTTAATGTGGGTTTGCTGCTAATAAAAATAATAATAATTTAAAAAAAACTTAATTCTACAGCTATTCTCAGATGTTTTCTACCTTGCCTTGCTCAATATTCACCATCAGCCAGTTCGCAATTCGTATGATTAAACCAGTCTCTGTTTTTTTGTGTGTGAAAATCTACTGGACATTAAATATCGAAAATGTGTCCCACATGCAAACTATGGCGACATATCAATAACTCAGTTAAGGCTGTGACAGGTTGGCTGTAAGCCAGGGGTGAGACGAAATTTAGGCGTATCATTTAGTATATCAAAATTATTGCCTGCATTTAATTGCCATTTAATTGTCTTATAATTTCTGTGAAAATTCACCTAAAGTACCATCTAGAAAATACGATAAACTCACAGTAGACACTGATTAATGTACACCCTCTTGAAAACTAAATGCGTCTGAGAAGCGGGCATTTTCCCAGATTCCAAACACATAATATTTTTATTGTCTGCACAATGGAAAACTCGGTTATTTCGGGTTGAGGCGGTATTCCCAGCTTGAATGGATAGTTTCGAGTATTGTGAGGGACTAATCAGGGTGAACCTGGGTAAGTTGAAGTTGGCGTTATTTGGCTGTACCAGCAGCTGTTGTCCAAGACCATTGATGTGGCCTCATTGATTCGATTCTCAACATGCCAATTTAAATTCAACAACCTAAATGACCTTGTTTTAAAAATACCAGTCCTCTAACTGGAATTAAGGATTTTTGCTAAAAAAACATTCCTGTTCAATAATTTCCTTGCTATGAATTATTGCTAATAATTTCCTTCAAGGAAAGATGTATTTCCGCCATCTTTCTTCCTCTGCCTTTCATTTGGCAACAAAGTCGCCAATTAAGTGTCTTTTAATTGCTTCCGCCATTCACAAGCAAGTAGTGATGTCTGATTAATATCCAAATCAGCGCCAATGTTCACCTAACATGAACGTACATTAAAAAACGTAGGAAAATATGTGTTGGTGTTAATTTTCCAAATCACACTTGATTCTGAGGAAGTTCAATTAGATAGAAAATGGACAAATTGGCTCATTTCCTCAAATAGCGAGGTCGACAATAATAGGGAGGTTTGCTACTCAGTTAAGCGTCTGTCACAGTGAAAATGTTCGGAGCTATTGTCAAAGACGTTATTGACGGGCTCAGACAAAAATCAAGGTAATCAGCATGATTTGGTGAAAGTGAAACACTTTGACCAATTTATTTGAGTTGCAGGATGGCGCGGTGAACAATGAATCAGTGAGCTCACTTTCCTTGAAACTTTTTAAAAAGATGCAGCGTGGAAAGAGGCATTTCGGCTCACCGACTTCATAGCAAAAGGATTTGAGTATAGGAGCAGGGAGGTTCTATTGCAGTTGTACAGGGTCTTGATGAGACCACACCTGGAGTATTGCGTACAGTTTTGGTCTCCTAATGTGAGGAAAGACATTCTTGCCATAGAGGGAGTACAGAGAAGGTTCACCAGACTGATTCCTGGGATGTCAGGACTTTCATATGAAGAAAGTGTGGATAGACTCGGCTTGTACTCGCTAGAATTTAGAAGATTGAGGGAGGATCTTATAGAAACTTACAAAATTGTTAAGGGGTTGGACAGGCTAGATGCAGGAAGATTGTTCCCGATGTTGGGGAAGTCCAGAACTAGGGGTCACAGTTTAACGATAAGGGGGAAATCTTTTAGGACCGAGATGAGAAAAACATTTTTCACACAGAGAGTGGTTAATCTCTGGATTTCTCTGCCACAGAAGGTAGTTGAGGCCAGTTCATTGGCTATATTTAAGAGGGAGTTAAATGCGGCCCTTGTGGCTAAAGGTATCAGGGGGTATGGAGAGAAGGCAGGTACAGGATACTGAGTTGTATGATCAGCCATGATCATATTGAATGGCGGTGCAGGCTCGAAGGGCCGAATGGCCTACTCCTGCACCTATTTTCTATGTTTCTATGACCACTCGTTCACGCTAGTCCTATGTTATCCCATTTTTTCATCCATTCTTTGCACATTATGGCCAATTTACTGAAGCCAAATAATCCACAAAGTCACGCGGTTTTGGAATGTAGTTTGTTCAAGTTTCCAGACTTTGCTGCTGAAGTGAAAATACTGTTGGCAATTTTTGAACAGGTGCTGAAAATTTATATCTGAACTTCCAGAAGGCATTTGACCCACGGTGCAGTAAAGATTACTGTGGATAGTAAAAGCTCATGCTCCAACATATTGCAGGAGAAGTGTTCCCCATGTTGGGGGAATACAGAATCAGCGGTCACAAACTGTGTATGTGGTCAATTTATTTGCGGACACCAGAACCCTCAAAGTGGAATCTTCGGCGAAACGCAAAGTGCCGGAGGAACTCGCAGCATCTGTGAAAGGAATGGACTGACGACATTTCGGATGGAGATCCTTCCCCGGAGTCTTCTTTGGACTCAGAAAAAAGCGGCCCAACCCGAAACACTGTCTGTCCATTCACTCCACGGATGTTTCCTGACTCGATGAGTTCTTCCAGCACTTTGTGTTTAGATCAAATTATTTACATGGATGAAGACGTATGGTGGCACAGCGGCAGAGCTGCAGCCTTACAGGGCTTGCAGCGCCAGAGACCCGGGTTCGATCCCGACTATTGGTGCTGTTTGTACGGAGTTTGTACGTTCTCCCCGTGACCACGTGGCTTTCTCCGAGATCTTCGGTTTCCTCCTACACTTGGCTTGGTTTAAGTGCAAATTGTCCCTAACGTGTGTGGGATGTGCGGGGATCGCTGGTCGGTGCGTTGGGCCGAAGGGCGTGTTTCCGCGCTGTATCTCTAAACTAAAAACTAAATGCAATAATTACGTTGTTTTACTCCGCATTCGAGGGTGTCATAATAGCGTCAGAAAATTGCATAATTTGACAGTGTTTTGTGGAGGAATGCCCTGGTTTTTTTTAAAATTGCAGCTAATGTACAAAGTAATATTGGTGTCATTGTTACATATTTTTCTCATGACTATTTCTCTGGACTTGTTACGCTGCCATGCTGCGAACTACATTCTACAGTTTGTGCCATTCCCTTCCCTCTATCCATTGTACTTGAGTTGCCTTGATTGTATTTATGTCTGGCGTTATATGATTGGATTGGATAGCATTCAAACAAAAATATGTCACAGTACCTTGCTACACGATAATAATAAAGCTAACAGCTAAACATATTCCATCTCTGTATTAAACCCCGTTGCTCAGTAATCTATATATTGCAAAATTCAGTTCAACATTATCCTTCGATATCACGAGTTTTATATACAGTATATACTTGACCAAGGGGGACCCGTTGGGTCCCGTCCCCTCAACGCGCGGTTGCGGGGGGGTGGGGGGGGGGGGGGGGGGGGGCGGCGGGGGGTGCTGCGGCGTCACACACACACTAACCACACACAGGGGGGGGGGAGTGGGGGTGGGTGGTGTAGGAGGGGAGTAGCGGAGGGTAGGGGGGCGGGGAGTGGGGGAGGGAGTGGGTGAGGGGAGTGGGTGAGGGGAGTGGGGGAAGGGGAGGAGGGGGAAGAGCTGGGGGAAGAGGGAGGGGGTGCGAGTGGGGAGTGGGGGAGTGGGAGGAGAGGGGGGAAGGGAGGTGGAGGGGATTGGGAGAGGGGGGAGATGTAGGGGCAGAGGAGGGAGGGGGCAGAGGGGGGGCTAGAGAGAGGGGTGGGGAGAGAGAGTAGGGGGGGAGAGGGGGAGTGGGGAGAATAGCGGTAAGAGAAGGGGAGGGAGGTAGAGGTGGAGAGGTGAGGGGGAAGGGGTAATGTGGAGGGAGGGCATAGGGGGGAGTAGAGAGAGGAGGGGGAGAGAGGGAAATGGGGGGAAGGGAGGGGGAGGGAGGTGGCGGGGAGTGGAGTGGGGCTGGAGGGGGAGGGGGCAGAGGGGGAGGGGAGGAGAGAGGGAATGGGGAGGGAGGAGGAGTGGAGGGAGTGGGGGGGAGTTGGGGGGAGATGGGGGCTGGAGGGGGGCAGAGGCAGTGAGAGAGAGGAAGGGGGAGATAGGGGGAGCGAGAGGGGGGGGAGTGGGGAGTGAGGGAGTGGGTGGAGAGAGGGAGCGAGGGAGGGGGAGGGGAGAGGGGGGAGGTGGAGGGAAGGGACAGAGGGGGGTGAGGGAGAGAAAGCAGGGGAAAGAGGGGCAGGAAGGGGAGAGAGGGGGAGGGGGGAAAGTAGGTGGAAGGGAGGGGGAAGGGGTGTACGGGGGAGGGGAGAGGGCAGGAGGAGTTGGAGGGGGAGGGAGTGGTGGCTGGAGGAGAAGGGGAGTGGGGGGCTGGAGGGGGAGGGGGCCAAAGGGAGGGGAGGGTTGGAGGGGGTTGGATTGTGGGGTATGGAGGGGTGGCAGAGGGGGGAGGGAGAAAGGGGAGAGAGAGGAAGGGAGAGAGGGAGGGGGGAGCGGGGGGCGGGGGGCGGGGAGGCGGGGGCGAGGGGGGAGAGGAGGAGGGGGTGGCGAAGTGGAAGGGGTAGAGGTGGAGGGGTAAGGGGTAGAGGGGGGGGGCAGAGGGGGGAGGGAGAGGGAGTTAGGGGAGGGGGAGAAACGGGGGGGGAAGAGGGGAGGGGGGGTGGGGGAGAGCAGTGGGAGCGAGGTGGGGAGAGAGGGGGGAGAGAGGAGAGGTAAAGGGGATAGGGGAGAGAAGGGGGAGGAGAGGGGAGGAGGTGAGAAGATGAGGGGGGGGGGGGGTGGAGCCGGGCGAGTGTGGGCAGCGAAAAGCGGAGAGAGAGAGAGAGCAGGCATCAAATACTAGAAAACACATCGAGAGGGGTGGGGAGAGGAGGGGGATAGAGGGGGAAATGGGGGAGAGTAGGGGGAAGAGGAGATGGAGGTGGAGAGGGGAGGGGAAAGGGGTAAGGTGGAGGGAGGGCATAGGGGTGGATGTAGAAAGAGGAGGGGGAAAGAATTGAGTGTGGGGGGCGCAAAGGGAGGGGGAGGGAGGTGGCAGGGAGGGGAGGGGAGTCGTGCTGGAGGAGGGGAGGGGGGGGCTGGAGGGGGGGGCAGAAGCAGGGGGGTGTGAGAGAGGAGGGGGAGATAGGGGGAGCGAGAGGGGGAGAGTGCGGAGTGGGGGAGTGGGGGGAGAGGGGGAGGGACGCAGGGGTAGGGGAAAGAGGGGACGTGGAGGGAAGGGGCAGGGGGGCGGAGAGAGAGCAGGGGAAAGACGGGCAGGAAGGGGGGAGAGAGGGGGAGTGGGGGAGAGTAGGGGAAGGGATGGGGAGGGGGTGGAGGGGAGGGGGAAGGGGGAGGGAAAAGGGAGTTGGAGGGGGAGGGGAGTGGGGGGCTGGAGGGGGGAAGGGGAAAGAGAAGAGGTGGGCAGAGGTGGAGGGGGGCAAAGGGAGGGGAGGGAATTGGAGGGGGTGGGAGTGTGGGGCTGGCGGGGGCGGCAGAGAGGGGAGGAGAGGGGGCGAGGGGGAGAGGAAGAGGGAGTCGGCGAAGAGGATGGCGGGAGAGGGGTGTGGTGGGGGGTAGAGGGGGGGGCAGAGGGGGGCAGGGGGAGAGGGAGATAGAGGAGGGGAGAGAGGGGGTAGGGGTGGGGGGTGGTGGGGAGGGGAGGTGTGATGGGGGAGAGTGGAGGGGTAGAGGGGAGAGAAGGAGGGGGGAGAGGGGAGGAGGTGAGAAGAGGAGAGAGAGAGAGAACGGGCATCAAATACAAGAAAGCACATCGTAAAAATGAAAATATTGCTTTACACACACACAAACAGACACACACACGCACGCACACACACGCACACGCACGCAATCTTATGACCGATTGTAATACGTTGCGAATTGACCGAGAAACATTTGGTGGGAGAGGATAGACCCAGGATATTTTTATGTGCTGTTTTGTAAATGCTGCATTGAGTATGTTATTAGACTCAGTGCATCTTCTTGGTTTGTATGTAGAACTATATTCCACATACACCACGATAAACCTCGAACACCCCGATCATCAACGTTGAAATATAACCGGCATGGTCACTAGCATTAGCGACTGAAAACTTCAAAGTATATTATCAGCTGCTTTATTACATAGAAACATAAAAACATAGAAAATAGGTGCAGGAGTAGGCCATTCGGCCCTTCGAGCCTGCACCGCCATTCAATATGATCATGGCTGATCATCCAACTCAGTATCCTGTACCTGCCTTCTCTCCATACCCCCTAATACCTTTAGACCAAAACTGTACGCAATAATCCAGTTGTGGTCTCACCAAGACCTTGTACAACTGCAGTAGAACCTCCCTGCTCCTATACTCAAATCCTTTTGCTATGAATGCTAACATACCATTCGCTTTCTTCACTGCCTGCTGCATCTGCATGCCTACTTTCAATGAAGTCTGAAGAAGGGTTTCGGCCCGAAACGTCACATATTTCCTTCGCTCCATAGATGCTGCTGCACCCGCTGAGTTTCTCCAGCATTTTTGTGTACCTCCCCTGCCTACTTTCAATGACTGGTGTACCATGACACCCAGGTATCGTTGCATCTCCCCTTTTCCTAATCGGCCACCATTCAGATAATAGTCTACTTTCCTGTTTTTGCCACCAAAGTGGATAACCTCACATTTATCCACATTCTACTGCACCTGTCATGCATTTGCCCACTTACCCAGCCTATCCAAGTCACCCTGCAGCCTCCTGGCATCCTCCTCACAGCTAACGCTGCCCCCCCCCCCCCCCCCCCCCCCCCCACCCAGCTTCGTGTCATCCGCAAACTTGGAGATGTTGCATTCAATTCCCTCGTCCAAATCATTAATATGTAGTGTAAATAAATAGCTGGGGTCCCAGCACTGAGCCTTGCGGTACCCCACTAGTCACTGCCTGCCATTCTGAAAAGGACCTGTTTACTCCGACTCTTTGCTTCCTGTCTGCCAGCCAGTTCTCTATCGACATCGATACTGAACCCCCAATGCCGTGTGCTTTAAGTTTGTATACTAATCTCTTATGTGGGACCTTGTCGAAGCCTTCTGAAAGTCCAGATATAACACATCCACTGGTTCTTCTTTATCCAGTCTACTAGTTACATACTCGAAAAATTCTATAAGATTCATCAGACATGATTTACCTTTCATAAATCCATGCTGACTTTGTCCAATGATTTCACCAATTTCGAAATTTGCTGCTAGCTCATCTTTAATAACTGACTCTAGCAGTTCCCTCACTACCGATGTTAAACTAACTGGTCTGTAATTCCCCGTTTTCTCTCTCCCCCCCTTTAAAAAAAATGTGGCGTTACTTTAACTACCCTCCAATTCTCAGGAACTACTCCAGAATCTGAAGAGTTTTGAAAAATTATCACTAATGCACCCACTATTTCTGGGGCTACTTCCTTAAGTACCTGAGCTAAACTGAGCTAAAACGCGCTGACTGAACATATAAGTCATATTTTAATTTTCTGAAGAGCAGATTGTTTCCCCCATTGCAGAAAGTAAACAAACTTTTCCCAACGAAGGTCTGCTTGGCAGTTCCCTGATTATAAGTTGACTAAATGCGGTTTAAATCTCTATTGACTTCATTCTTCCCTGGCGCTCAATGCTCATTCAAGATTTAATGTCACCCGCACTATAACAAACACAGAATCTTCCTTTGAGAGACCAGGTTTCCTGTATATAAACCTATATTGGTCGCGCCTGTTAGTTAATTCAAACTCCAATATGTCAACATATAAGTACATATTTTGATAATAATACTGCTACAGCTGTTATCGGGTACGTTATCGGGGGTTGGGACGAGAAGTGCTGTACGAGGAAAATTGGTGGATTTCGTTTTGCAAAATGACATTTTTGTTGAGTTACCCTTTGGTCCAGCTGAGGAATGCAATATAATGTTTATGTTTAAGCCAACTAAGCTGACTGAGAATATTCCAAAAATATGCCACCATTCACAAATCACACAAAATTCATCGAAAATCTAAATTATTCTTATCACTTGAGTCAAAATAAACCAACGGAATACCAAAGTGAAAGTATTAAAATATCACAAAAAAAGGTCACGTACCAGGTTTCACAGTCAGCGTTGTGCCATCTCCGTAGTAGTTACACAGTGATTCACTTCCTCGTAAGCCCAGTACAAAAATTGCCATTAAAGATAAGGTGTTGGAATAGGTTCTCCAAAATGATATAACTACAAAATTTTAATTGCTGGGTTGCGGTCGGTAAAATCATTCGTTGTTTCCTTCAGTTTTCATCCGTATGATCTTAACTTTTTCCCTGATCGTTATTTGTTGCAATACCATGTCGTGTGGTCCGGAAAACGGAATTCCGCTGATTGAACAGTGGGAATGTGGCGACATTGGAAGCAAAGAAGAAAACTTAATTTGACACCATCTCCAACCAAAGCTCTGAGCATAAAGACTCCATTCACGGACGGGGCACCAATACACTGCTAAAGATGTTTTTGTTATGGCTTGAGCTACTGTGTATCGTAGTCCACACATCATTTCACATGAGCACAATAACTCCCCTGTTGAAAATTGCGCTTAAACTCCTCCAGATATTCCACATTTCGAATCAAATGTTGCAGTGGACACGGTATATTCGATGGTTTGACTACTTAGTATGATTATAACTCGTAGCCACTCAAGATATTTTGGTAAATATCAACGATCTGTTTTGAATACGACGGTAGCAATTATATAACAATCACGAAGTATACGGAGATAAAACTCTGATATGTCGAGCAGTGCTTGGCAAAAGCAGTGGGTATTTGGTAATTGTGCTTTCAATTGCTGAAGAAATGTTTCGTATTCATTTTGCACGAAGAACTTCTGGGGGCGGTTTATGTATTACGGGAATTGAAGATTCATCACTGTGGTGCTATATACCGTACACAGTGGTAAAGCCCAGCACAATAATAGACCCACCTGCGCAACTGGTTAAACAGCGAAACTGCACATCCAACGCTCCCGACTTCGGCAAGTGACGGGCGTCACCACATCTGACCACTCATTGCCAATCTGCCCACGTCCTACACAGGATTCAGCAGCTACTTTGGTAATTTTATGTTCAATTAAAATGAACCGATCCATGATTTCTTCAGAGAAAGAGAAACACAGTGTTTTTGTATTGCATGAGCTGCAGGTTAATTACAGTGCTGTTCCTCTGCAGACGTACGTGGCCGTGTCTTCAACGACCAGGTTCCTGATCTGCAGGGAAAAGGTTTTTTGTTGTTTGTTGACTGTTTCAACAAATCGTCCTCCAATCGTTAGGGAACTTTGCGATTGACCCGGTTTTTGCCGGAACCATGCTGTGTAAGTCAGCGCGTAGCTGGTATCACGTAAAGTGCACTGGATGGTCAGAGTTTCGCCGGATTCTTTTGTTGCCGAACTCGGTGTTTGTTCCACATGTGCAGTGAAGGCACCTGAAGAGAGAAACCCCATATTTAATACATTGCATATTTGACATAATGTGAGATTCAACACATAATGACAGTCGCACAAGGTGGACGCACTGCACTATTACAATTAATAATATTTTAAAATCAAACTGCACTCACTCGATAACCAAGCCAAAAGTATTGAAACACAAAAAACATTCATGTTTTTTTCCACGATAAAACAATGGTTAAGCAGAGAGGGTACTGGAGCTCAGCGTCCACTGTCTGTGTAACCATGCGGCTCTTAGCGAAGACCTTATAAGCCTCAAGAGTCAGAGCTCATTTGCATAAAGGCGTTGTGAAACTGCACTGACTGCAAATACATTTCGGGTGATAGCAAAAAATATGTCTAACGTTTCTACTATCAATTGGCTGGAATCTGCAGTGTATTAACGTGAATATGTTGGTCGAGATATAGAGAATGCTCTTGCACTCTCTTGGTTTAAGTTTCTGGTGATTTTTATAATACCAAAGTAACAAAAGTAGCCATGGGTAACAATCGGATTCAGATAACAAGTCGTTTGAGTTTGAGTTAAACATCATTACGAAATTAAATAACATTTGATACAGAACATAAAAACATAGAAAATAGGTGCAGGAGTAGGCCATTCGGCCCTTCGAGCCTGCACCGCCATTCAATATGATCATGGCTGATCATCCAACTCAGTATCCTGTACCTGCCTTTTCTCCATACCCCCTGATCCCTTTAGCCACAAGGGCCACATCTAAATATAGCCAATGAACTGGCCTCAACTACCTTCTGTGGCAGAGAGTTCCAGAGATTCACCACTCTCTGTGTGAAAAATGTTTTTCTCATCTCGGTCCTAAAGGATTTCCCCTTTACCCATAAACTGCGACCCCTTGTCCTGGACTTCCCCAACATCGGGAACAATCTTCCTGCATCTAGCCTGTCCAACCCCTTAAGAATTTTGTAAGTTTCTATAAGATCCCCCCTCAATCTTCTAAATTCTAGCGAGTGCATGCCGAGTCTATCCAGTCTTTCTTCATATGAAAATCCTGACATCTCAGGAATCAGTCTGGTGAACCTTCTCTGTACTCCCTCTATGGCAAGAATGTCATTCCTCAGGGTTGGAGACCTAAACTGTACGCAATACTCCAGGTGTGGTCTCACCAAGACCCTGTGCAACTGCAGTAGAACCTCCTTGCTCCTATACTCAAAGAACAAAAAAAATAGTCGCATTAAAATTCATCTCTTCGTTGTGAGATTACTGATTAATCCTTCCCTCGAGAGCCCAATTTCAAAGGGCCCTGATGATCTCTTGTTTTGGGGACTTTGCTAGATTCATTCGTATACCGAATACCAGAAATTACTTCACACAGTAGATAAAGCGATGGTGTGGCGAATGTAGATACTCACACTACGGTGCACAGAAAGCAAATGGGTGAATAGGTATAGGACTGGGGAATAAAGTAATTAAGGTTGACCTGCTGAGAAAGTGTCCAATCGAATAATTGTGCCAGTCTCATTAATTGAAAATGTTTTCCAAAGCGCTGCTCTCGCAGTCCTCGACATTACTGCGAGAAAATATAAGAATTCGCCACCCGGAGGTTCCCAATCTTCAACATAAACCAATGATTTGCCAAGAATGCTGTCGCAAAGGCTCATCGACAGAAATTATAAGATGCCATTTTTTTAAAGCTGTTCGTTGAAGTGTCTAAATGAAAAGCTGCAAACCTGAATAGCAATTGCAAAGGATTTCTGCACAGGCAACATCTAGTATATTTAAATCCCACCATGCCAGTGCTAAACTTCATCATGCATATTGATATTATCCATATCGAATAATTGAATGTGAATGTACAAGACCATTATGAGAGAGTTTGGAGATTACATTCAAGTAGGTGATATTGTTGGAAGTGAACATACAGTGGCTTGCAAAGGTTTTCATACCCCTTGAACTTTTCCACATTTTGTCACGTTACAACCACAAACGTAAATGTATTTTATTGGGATTTTATGTGATAGACGAACACAAAGTGGTGCATAATTGTGAAGTGGAAGGATAATGATACATGGTTTTCAATTTTTTTTACAAATAAAAAACTGAAAAGTGTGGCGTGCAAAAGTATTCAGCCCCCCTGAGTCAATACTTTGTAGAACCACCTTTCGCTGCAATTACAGCTGCAAGTCTTTTGGGGTATGTCCCTACCAGCTTTGCACATCTAGAGACTGAAATTTTTGCCCATTCTTCTTTGCAAAATAGCTCAAGCTCAGTCAGATTGGATGGAGAGCGTCTGTGAACAGCAATTTTCAAGTCTTGCCAGAGATTCTCAATTGGATTTAGGTCTGGACTTTGACTGGGCCATTCTAACACAATAATATGCTTTGATCTAAACCATTCCATTGTAGCTCTGGCTGTATGTTTAGGGTAGTTGTCCTGCTGGAAGGTGAACCTCCGCCACAGTCTCAAGCCTTTTCCAGACTTTAACAGGTTTTCTTCCAAGATTGCTTTGTATTTGGCTCCATCCATCTTCCCATCAACTCTGACCATCTTCCCTGTCCCTGCTGAAGAAAAGCATCTACACAGCATAATGCTGCCACCACCATGTTTCACAGTGGGGATGGTGTGTTCAGGGTGATGTGCAGTGTTAGTTTTCCGCCACACATAGCGTTTTGCATTTAGGCCAAAAACTTCCATTTTGGTCTCATCTGACCAGAGCACCTTCCTCCACATGTTTGCTGTGTCCCCCAAATGGCTTGTGGCAAACTGCAAACGGGACTTCTTATGGCTTTTTTTTCAACAATGGCTTTCTTCTTGCCACTCTTCCATAAAGGCCCGATTTGTCGAGTGCACGACTAATAGTTGTCTTGTGGACAGATTCTCCCACCTGAGCTGTGGATCTTTGCAGCTCCTCCAGAGTTACCTTGGTTGCTCCTCTGATCAATGCTCTCCTTACCCGGCCTGTCAGTTTAGGTGGACTACCATGTCTTGGAAGGTTTACAGTTGTGCCATACTCTTTCCATTTTCGGATGATGGATTGAACAGTGCTCCGTGAGATGTTCAAAGTTTGGGATATTTTTTTATAACCTAACCCTGCTTTAAAGCCTGACCTGCCTGATATGTTCCTTGGGCTTCATGTTGCTGTTTGTTCACTATTGTTCTCTAAAAAAACCTCTGAGGCCTTCACAGAACAACTGTATTTATACTGAGATTAGATTACACACAAGTGGACTCTATTTACTAATTAAGTGAATTCTGAAGGCAATTGGTTGCACTGGATTTTATTTAGGGGTATCAGAGTAAAGGGGGCTGAATACTTTTGCACGCCACACTTTTCAGTTTTTTATTTGTAAAAAAAATTGAAAACCATGTATCATTTCCCTTCTGCTTCAAAATTATGCGCCACTTTGTGTTGGTCTATCACATAAAATCCCAATAAAATACATTTACGTTTGTGGTTGTAACGTGACAAAATGTGGAAAAGATCAAGGGGTATGAATACTTTTGCAAGCCACTGTAGTTGTCATGGATTGCCGCAAGATTTTGATCAGGTGGGCATGTGTACAGTTGAATGGTCCATAGAGTTTTGTTCTGATATTGTGACGTGTTGCATTTTGGCAAATAATCTCAGGGCACGATCTTCCCAGCGAATGTTAGGATCCTGGTAAGTGCCGGGGATTAGAGCGATCAAGTCGTTCCCTGAAAGTGGCAACGCGGGTAGACAGAGTGATGAAGAAGGCTTTTAGCCGGTGGCCATCATCAGTGAGAGAACTGAGTACAGACGTTGGGACGTAGAATAAGGACTAAGCCATTTAGACATCAGTCTGAAGAAGTGTCTCGACCCAAAACGTCACCTATTCCTTCGCTCTATAGATGCTGCCTCACCCGCTGAGTTTCTCCAGCATTTTTGTCTACCGATGATCTTTTGAAAATCAGAATGGAATCTTAGTGTTATATTTTGGAAGGTCTAACCAGAGCAGAAACCACATATTGAATAACAGGCCGCTGGAGGGTGTTGCAGAGCAGAGGGATCAAGGAGTGCAGTTACACAGTTACCTGAATGTTCGCCATTAGTAGATAGGGTGGTGATGAAGGCTTTACTTACATTGGTCTTCATCAATCAGCGCATCGAGTACAGAGGCATGGATGTTATGTTGCAGTTGTACTACAAGTTGGGCAGGAGGTTGAGGGGAGCATGGCAGATGCAGTGTAATGTGGATAAATGTGAGGTTATTCACTTTTGTGGCAAGAACGGGAAGGCAGATTATTATCCGAATGGTGGACGCAAAATGCTGGAGTGACTCTGTGGTTCAGGCAGCATCTCTGGAGAGAAAGAATGGGTGACATTTCGGATCGAGGCCCTTCTTCAGACTCTTTGACTATTAGCTGAATGGTGTCAGGTTAGGAAAAGGGGAAGTGCAACGAGACATGGGCGTCCTTGCACATTAGTCACTGGAAGTATGCATGCAGGTACACGAGGCAGCGAAGAAAGCTAATGGTGTGTTGGCCTTCATTACGCGAGGAGTTGAGTATAGGAGCAAAGAGGTATTTCTGCAGTTGGACAGGGCCCTGGTAAGACCACACCTGAAGTATTGTGTGCAGGGTTGCCCACCCAATATGATGAAGGGCATTCTTACTATTGAGGGACGGCATCGTATGTTCACGAGGTTAATTCCAGGTGTGGCGGGACTGTCATATGATGAAAGAATGGAGCGACTGGGTTTGTATTCACCGGAATTTAGAAGGATGAGATGGAATTTTATATTAAGGGATTGGACACGTTGGATGCAGGAAACATGTTCCCGAACGTACACAAAATTGCTGGAGAAACTCAGCGGGTGCAGCAGCATCTACGGAGCGAAGAAAATAGGCGACGTTTCGGGCCGAAACCCTTCTTCAGACTGATGGGGGGTGGGAGGGGAGAAGGAAGGAAAAAGGGGAGGAGGAGGAGCCCGAGGGCAGGGAGATGGGAGGAGACAGCTCGAGGGTTAAGGAAGGGGAGGAGACAGCAAGGGCTAGCAAAATTGGGAGAATTCAACATTCATGCCATCAGGATGCAAGCTGCCCAGGCGGAATATGAGGTGCTGTTCCTCCAATTTCCGGTGTTGCTCACTCTGGCAATGGAGGAGACCCAGGACAGAGAGGTCGGATTGGGAATGGGAGGGGGAGTTGAAGTACTGAGCCACCGGGAGTTCAGGTAGGTTATTGCGGACTGAGCGGAGGTGTTCGGCGAAACCATCGCCCAACCGGCGCTTAGTCTCCCCGATGTAAATCAGCTGACATCTAGAGCAGCGGATGCAGTAGATGAGGTTGGAGGAGATACAGGTAAACCTTTGTCGCACCTGGAACGGCTGCTTGGGATATTGAATGGAGTCGAGGGGGGAGGTGAAGGGACAGGTGTTGCATTTCTTGCGGTTGCAACGGAAAGTGCCCGGGGAGGGGGTGGTACGGGAGGGAAGGGAAGAATTGACAAGGGAGTTGCGGAGGGAGCTGTCTTTGCGGAAGGCAGACATGCGGGGAGATGGGAAGATGTGGCGAGTGGTGGGGTCACGTTGGAGGTGGCGGAAATGGCGGAGGATTATGTGTTGTATTTGCCGGCTGGTGGGGTGAAAGGTGAGGACCAGGGGGACTCTGCCCTTGTTGCGAGTGCGGGGATGGGGAGAGAGAGCAGTGTTGCGGGGTATGGATGAAACCCTGGTGTGAGCCTCATCTATGGTGGCGGAGGGGAATCCCCGTTCCCTGAAGAACGAGGACATTTCCGATGCCCTGGTATGGAATGTCTGATCCTGGGAACAGATGCGGCTGGAAATGGTCCAGAACTGCCGCCGCGACGTCAACCGCCTCAACTTCTCCACTCCCCTTTCTCACTCCAATCTCTCCCCCTCTGAACGCACTGCCATTGAATCACTCCGCAAAAACCCAGATTGGGTCATCAAACCAGCCGACAAGGGAGGTGCCGTGGTAGTCTGGCGCGCCGATCTCTACAAAGCTGAGGCCACGCGCCAACTCTCGGACACCTCCTCCTACTTACCCTTGGACCATGACCCCACTGACGCCACCAGGCCACCATATCTAGCCCCATCACCGACTTCATCAATTCCCACGCCCTGCCCGACCAAGCTTCCAACCTCATCGTTCCCCAGCCCCGCACGGCCCGTTTTTACCTTCTCCCCAAAATCCACAAACCCGGCTCTCCCGGCAGACCCATTGTCTCTGCCTGTTCGTGCCCCACCGAACTCATCTCCACATACCTTGACTCCATACTATCCCCCTTGGTCAAATCCATTCCCACCTATGTTCTAGACACCTCAGACACTCTCCGCCGCCTCCACGCATTCCATTCTCTAGGCGCCCACCCCCTCATCTTCACCATGGATGTCCAGTCATTCTACACCTCCATCCCCCACCAGGATGGCCTCAAAGCCCTCCGGTTCTTCCTCGACCAGAGGAGCAACCTATACCCAGCCACTGACACTATCCTCCGCCTAGCGGAGTTGGTCCTCAACAACTTTACATTTGACTCCTCCCATTTCCTCCAAACACAAGGTGTAGCTATGGGCACATGCATGGGCCCCAGTTACGCCTGCCTCTTTGTCGGGTACGTTGAACAATCCTTGTTCAATACGTACCAGGGCCCCATCCCCGACCTCTACCTCCGTTACATTGACGACTGCTTTGGGGCCACCTCCTGCACCTACACACAACTGTCTGACTTCATCCACTTCACCACCAACTTCCATCCGGCACTCCAATACACCTGGACCATTTACGACACTTCCCTACCATTCCTTGACCTCACCATCTCCATCGCAGGGGACAGACTTCTGACCGACATACACTACAAACCAACTGACTCACATGGCTATCTGGATTACACGTCTTCCCACCCTGCCCCCTGTAAAGACTCCATCCCCTACTCCCAATTCCTCTGCATACGCCGCATCTGTTCCCAGGATCAGACATTCCATACCAGGGCATCGGAAATGTCCTCGTACTTCAGGGAACGGGGATTCCCCTCCGCCACCATAGATGAGGCTCGCACCAAGGTCTCATCCATACCCCGCAACACTGCTCTCTCTCCCCATCCCCGCACTCGCAACAAGGGCAGAGTTCCCCTGGTCCTCACCTTTCACCCCACCAGCCGGCAAATACAACACATAATCCTCCGCCATTTCCGCCACCTCCAACGTGACCCCACCACTCGCCACATCTTCCCATCTCCCCCCATGTCTGCCTTCCGCAAAGACCGCTCCCTCGCAACTCCCTTGTCAATTCTTCCCTTCCCTCCCGTACCACCCCCTCCCCGGGCACTTTCCGTTGCAACCGCAAGAAATGCAACACCTGTCCCTTCACCTCCCCCCTCGACTCCATTCAAGGTCCCAAGCAGTCGTTCCAGGTGCGACAAAGGTTCACCTGTATCTCCTCCAACCTCATCTACTGCATCCGCTGCTCTAGATGTCAGCTGATTTACATCGGGGAGACTAAGCGCCGGTTGGGCGATCGTTTCGCCGAACACCTCCGCTCAGTCCGCAATAACCTACCTGAACTCCCGGTGGCTCAGCACTTCAACTCCCCCTCCCATTCCCAATCCGACCTCTCTGTCCTGGGTCTCCTCCATTGCCAGAGTGAGCAACACCGGAAATTGGAGGAACAGCACCTCATATTCCGCCTGGGCAGCTTGCATCCTGATGGCATGAATGTTGAATTCTCCCAATTGTGCTAGCTCTTGCTGTCTCCTCCCCTTGCTTAACCCTCGAGCTGTCTCCTCCCATCCCCTTGCCCTCGGGCTCCTCCTCCTCCCCTTTTTCCTTCCTTCTCCCCTCCCACCCCCCACCAGTCTGAAGAAGGGTTTCGGCCCGAAACGTCGCCTATTTTCTTCGCTCCATAGATGCTGATGCTGCACCCGCTGAGTTTCTCCAGCAATTTTGTGTACCTTCGATCTTCCAGCATCTGCAGTTCCTTCGTGAACAATATGTTCCCGATGTGGGAGAGTCCACAATCAGGGGCTACAGTTTAAGAATAAGGGTTAGGCCATATAGAACTGAGATGAGGAAAAACTTTTTCTCACAGACAGTTGTGAATTTGTGGAATTATCTGCCCCAGAAGGCAGTGGAAGCAGATTCACATGATGCATTCAAAGTAGAGTTAGATAGAGCTATTCGGGCTAGCGGAATCAAGGAGTATGGGCAGAAGGCACGAACCGTGTACCGTTTGTGGATGATCAATCATGATCACATTGAAAGGGAGTGCTGACTCGAAGGCCCCAATGGCCTACTCCTGCACTAATGTCTATATATCTACGTATCTCTAATCTTATAGTGACGTATACAATCAGAAGCGGTATAAAATCAGAGGCGGTTATCGCACGGTGGCCTTTACCCACTGTAGGGGAATTAACAATATAAGGACATCCAGTAAGTTTAAGGTGAGAGGCCAACGATTTCATGAGAACCTGAGAAGTAACTTTTTCCCGACAGTCGGTGATGGATAAATAGATCGGGCTTCCAGATAAGGGCAGGTACTATAACAACAATCAAAATACATTTGGGCAAGTACATGGATAGGAAAGCGTTGGAGCGATATGGGTCAAACACTGGAAGGCACAACTAGGTTAGATGGGGCACCTCGATCAGCATGGACAATTCGGGCCAAAGGTCGTAGTTTTGAGCTCTGTAACAACGTGCCGGTTGCGAGAGGAAACGGGCAGCCGGTAAAGCTGGCAATCAATGATAATGGACATCAGGCAAGAATGAGAAATGGATGCCAATGATCAGAATGTTCATGTTCATTAGCAGAACTTGTTCCAGGGGCGTAATGGATTGCATCTGCTCTTTATGTTCTCATACTCTCATAGTCTGTGTACTTGCGTTTGTACATATCAGGTCTCCATGTTACGGGACCCTTTTCCATATTATTCCATATTATTCCAAGAAAGATTCCAAGGGGAGAAAGGGACGACCATGGGTGACAAGGGACGTCAGGGACAGTATAAAAATTAAAGCGAAGAAGTACAACGTAGCAAAGATGAGCGGGAAGCAAGAGAATTGGGTAATGTTTAAAGAACAACAGAAGATAACCAAAACGACAATACGGGAACAAAAGATGAGGTACAAAGGTAAGCTAACCAAGAATATAAAGCAGGATAGTAAAAGCTTCTTGAGGTATGTGAAGAGGAAAAAGTTACTTAAGACCAAAGTTGGACCCTTGAAGACCGAAACAGATGAATTTATTATGGGGAACAAAGGAATGGCGGATGGGTTGAACAGGTACTTTGGATACGTCTTCACTAAGAATCTTCCTGATATAGTAGTGGCCGGAGGATCTGGGGTGACGGAGGAACTGAAGGAAATCCACATTAGGCAGGAAATGGTGTTGGATAGACTGAGGGGACTGAAGTCTGATAAATCTTGATGGTCTGCATCCCAGGGTACTTAAGGAAGTGGCTCTAGAAATCGTGGATGCAATGGTGATAATTTTCCAATGTTTTATAAACTCAGGATCAGTTCCTGTGGATTGGAGGATAGCTGATGTTATCCCACTTTTTAAGAAAGGCGGGAGAGAGAAAACAGGGAATTATAGACCAGTTAGCCTGACATCGGTGGCGGGGAAGATGCTGGAGTCAATTATAAAAGATGAGATAGCCGAACATTTGGATAGCAGTAACAGGATCGGTCCTAGTCAGTATAGATTTACGAAGGGGAAATCATGCTTGTCTAATCTTCTGGAATTTTTTGAAGATGTGACTAGGAAAATGGACAAGGGAGAACCAGTGGATGAAGTGTACCTGGATTTTCAGAAAGCATTTGATAAGGTCCCACATAGGAGATTAGTGGGCAAAATTAGGGCACATGGTATTGGGGGTAGAGTTCTGACATCGATGGAGAATTGGTTGGCAACAGGAAACAAAGAGTAGGGATTAACGGGTCCCTTTCAGAATGGCTGGCGGTGACTAGTGGGGTACCGCAAGGCTCGGTGGTGGGACCGCAGCTATTTACAATATACATCAATGATTCGGATGAAGCGATTCAAAGCAACATTAGCAAATTTGCAGATGACACAAAGCAGGGTGGCAGTGTGAACTGTGAAAAGGATGCTATGAGAATGCAGGGTGACTTGGACAGGTTGGGGGAGTGGGCAGATGCATGGCAGTTGAAGTTTAATGCAGATAAATATGAGGTTATCCACTTCGGTAACAAAAACAGGAAGGCAGATTACTCTCTAAAAGTCGTCAAGTAGGGAAAAGGGGATGTACAACGGGATCTGGGGGTCCTTGTACATCAGTCTATGAAAGTAAGCATGCAGGTACAGCAGGCAGTGAAGAAAGCAAATGGCATGTTGGCCCTTATAACAAGAGGAATCGAATATAGGAGCAAAGAGGTCCTTCTGCAGTTGTACAGGGCCCTAGTGAGACCACACCTGGAGTATTGTGTGCAGTTTTGGTTCCCTAATTTGAGGAAGGACATTCTTGCTATTAAGGGAGTGCATTGTAGGCTTACAAGGTTAATTTCCGGGATGGCGGTACTGTCATATGCTGAGAGAATGGAGCAGCTGGGCTTGTACACTCTGGAGTTTAGAAGGATGAGAGGGCATCTCATTGAAACATGTAAGATTGTTAAGGGTTTCGACACGCTAGAGGCAGGAAATATGTTAACGATGTTGGGGGAGTCCAGAAACAGGGGGCCACAGTTAAAAAAATAAGGAGTAAGCCGTTTAGAACGGAGACGAGGAAACACGTTTTCACACAGAGAGTGGTGAGTCTGTGGAATTCTCTTCCTCAGAGTGCAGAACAAAACGTTTCTACTGCAGTGTAATAAACAAGTTGCCAAGAGTTGAAATGGAATTGAAATCGCCATTCATAAACTTTACTGTCTAATCTCGAAATCTCAGTAGTTAATCAGCGTAGTTTAGTTTAGAGATAAAGCGCGCAAATAGGCCCTTCGGCCCACCGAGTCTGCACCAACCAGCGATCCCCGCACATTAACACTATCTACATACACTAGGGACAATTTAACATTGTTACAACTGCAATGTGTTCGAGTAAACCGAAGTACTAGGAGAAAACCCACAAAGGTCACGGGCAGAACGTACACTCCCCGTATAGGCAAGCACCCGTGGTCAGGATCAAAACCGAGACCCGGGGCATTGGCGCTGTAAGGCAACAACTCCAGTGCTGAGCCACCTTGCCCCATACGTTGGGTGTGTTTCGTATAGTTTATAGGTGTGTTTATTCCTGATACCAGCTTAGTCGGATTCCCGCATTCATCAGCCGACTTCTAATGAGGTCAGTGTCAGCATTCAGCAGACGCCGCATTGAAAGGTTATCAGTCCTTGGATAATGTTGAACGCGAAAGCGGCCCTGCAAAGAAATAAAAAGGGCGGGATTACAAGCAAATGCCTGTCGTGTCCCATCTTCAGTTCCCGCTTGTTTCAATGCCCACCCGTAGTACACTGCCGACCGCAACATTTGAAGCAGGGCTTACCCCTTGCTTCATATAGAAGGAAGCTCTCGATATCTTTCAGGAAGTAAAACTACGGGATGAGTCACTGAGTACAATTAAACCGCACTTGACAGGTGGGCTGAGTGGGCGGAGGGGGTTGATGTCATGGTGTCTTGGCTTGCCATCTGCAATGTGATGTAAGTTCAAAACCATAAGGAGATTTATTGGGCAGAAGCTTGGTAATATTAGACCAAAGATAAACACTGACTTCATTGAGGTTTTTAATCGTTGGCTCTTCAATAAACTTAAATTACACGGTAGCCGCAGAAACATTTGTAGATATGTTTACGACTGATCAATACAAATACGGTGTCACCAGCTGCCCGTACCGTCCATCCCCTGGTCACAGTTCATACCTTCACTGGGGAACATGTTCGAAAACTCTTTTTGACATAATCCTATCACTATGTGTACCATTATGAGACTGAGAAAAAAAACCTGTTAGAGACATCAGCCAAACCTTAGGCTTACAACATCAACTGTTTGGAAGATCATTAAGAAGGAAGAGAGCAATGGTGAGCTTACTGGGGTGGAAGATTGCAACCTTCACGTGGTCCGCCCTGTTTCGACTAATGCAATCAACTCGACGTGCACAAACGGAAGATCAAATAGTACAAGTTGTCCAACAACTTTCGGCTGTGCACGCCGCACGAAAGTAGAAAAAGGGGAAGAAGCTTACTAATCGCAAAGGGACTGGCAGGCCATGGATGATGACAGAATAATTTTCTCTATAATAAAGAATAAAAACAAACACCTGTCCGACAGATTAGAAACACTCTTCAGGAGTCAGGTGTGGATTTGTCAATGACCACTGTCCGCAGAATACTTCATGAACAAAAATACAGCGGCTACACTGCAAGATGCAAACCACTGGTTAGCCGCAAAAATAGGATAGCCAGGATACAGTTTGCCAAGAAGTACCTATAAGAGCAACCACAGTTCTAGAAAAAGGTATTGTGGACAGATGAGACGAAGGTTAACTTACATCAGTGTATGGAGGAGAGAAGGAATGGCCCAAGATCCAAATCTTGCCACCTCATCTGTGAAACACTGTGGTGGGGGTGTTATGGCCTGGGTATGTATAGCTGCTGAAGGCACTGGCTCACTTATCTTCGTTGATGACACAACTGCTGATGGTAGTAGCATAATGAATTTTGATTTGTGTACACACATCCTATCTGCTCAATTTCAAACAAATGCATCAAAACTCATTGGCCGGCGGTTCATTCGACAGCAAGACAATAACCCCAAACATAGTGCTAATACAACAAAGGAGTTTATCAAAGCTAAAAATGGTCAATTCTTGACAATAGACAATATACAATAGATGCAGGAGTAGATGCAATTCAGCCCTTCGAGACAACATCGCCATTCAATGTGATCATGGCTGATCATCCCCAATAAGTACCCCGTTCCTGCTTTCTCCCCGTACCTCATGACTCTGCTATCTTTAAGAGCCCTATCTAGTTCTCTCTTGAAAGTATCCAGAGACCCGGCCTCCACCGGGCAGAGAATTCCACAGATTCACAACTCTCTGTGAGAAATGCGTTTGCTCGTCTCTGATCTAAATGGCTTACCCCTTATTCTTAAACTGTGGCCCCTGGTTCTGGACTCCCCCAACATCGGGAACATGTTTCCTGCCTCTAGCGTGTCCACACCCTTAACAATCTTATATGTTTCAATAAGATACCCTCTCATCCTTCTAAATTCCAGAGTGTACAAGCCCAGCCGCTCAATTCTCTCAGCATATGACAGTCCCACCATCCCGGTAATTAACCTTGTAAACCTACGCTAAACTCTCTCAATAGCAATAAGGTCCTTCCTCGAATTAAGGGACCAAAACTGCTCACAATACTCCAGGTGTGGTCTTGCTAGTGCTCTGTACAACTGCAGAAGGATCTCTTTGCTCCTTTACTCGACTCCTCTTGTTATAAAGGCCAACATGCCATTCCCTTTCTTCACCGCCTGCTATACCTGCATTCTTACTTTGAACAAGCACCCCCAGATCCCGTTGTACTTCCCCTTTTCCCAACTTGACGCCATTTAGATAGTAATCTGCCTTCGTGTTTTTGATACCAAAGTGGATAACCTCACATTTATTCGCATTAAACTTCATCTGCCATGCATCTGCCCACTCCCCCAACCTGTCCAAGTCACCCTGCATTCTCATAGCATCCTCCTCGCAATTCACACTGCCACCCAGCTTTGTGTCATGTGCAAATTTGCAAATGTTACTTTGAATCCCATCATCCAAATCATTGATGTATATTGTAAATAGCTGCGGTCCCAGCATCGAGCCTTGCAGTACCCCGCTAGTCACTGCCTGCCATTCTGAAAGGGACACGTTTATCCCTACTCTTTGTTTCCTGTCTGGCAACCAATTTTCTATCCATGTCAGCACTCTTCCCCCAATACCATGTGCCCTAATTTTGCCCACCAATCTCCTATGTTGGACCTTATCCAATGCTTTCTGAAAGTCCAGGTACACTACATCCACTGGCTCTCCCTTGTCCATTTTCCTAGTTACATTTACATTTAGATTAGTCAAGCATGATTTCCCCTTCGTAAATCCATACTGACTCGGACCGATCCTGTTACTGCTATCCAAATGTGCGGTTATTTCATCTTTTATAATTGACTCCAGCAACTTCCCCACCACCGATGTCAGGCTAACTGGTCCATAATACCTTGTTTTCTCTCTCCCGCCTTTCTTAAAAAGTGGGATAACATTAGCTGCTCTCCAATCCACAGGAACGGATACTGAGTCTATAGAACGCTGGAAAATTATCACCGATTTTTAGAGCCACTTCCTTAAGTACCCTGGGATGCAGACCATCAGGCCCTGGGGATTTATAAGCCTTCAGTCCCATCAGTCTACCCAATACCATTTCCTGCCTAATGTGGATTTCCTTCAGTTCCTCCGTCATCCCAGATCCTCTGGCCACTACTATATCAGGAAGATTGTTTGTGTCCTCCTTAGTGAAGGCGGATCCAAAGTACCTGTTCAACTCATCTGCCATTTCCTTGTTCCCCATAATAAATTCACCATTTTCGGTCTTCAAGGGTCCAATTTTGGTCTTAACTAACCTTTTCCTCTTCACATACCTAAAGAAACGTTTACTATCCACCTTTACATTCTTGGCTAGCTTACCTTCGTACCTAATCTTTTGTCCCAGTATTATATTTTTAGTTATCTTCTGTTACTCTTTAAATATTACCCAATCCTCTTGCTTCCCGCTCATCTTTGCTACGTTGTACTTCTTCTCTTTTATTTTTATACTGTCCCTGACTTCACTTGTCAGACATGGTCGCCCCTTACTCCCCTTGGAATCTTTCTTCATCCTAGGGATGTACAGATCCTGCACCTTTTGTATTATTCCTGGAAATACCTGCCATAGTTGTTGTTGCCAAGGCAATCACCGGATCTTAACCCAATTGAGCATGCATTTTATATGCTGAAGAGAAAACTGAAGGGGACTAGCCCCCAAAACACGCATAAGCTAAAGATGGCTGCAATACAGGCCTGGCAGAGCACCACCAGAGAAGACACCCAGCAACTGGTGATGCCCATGAATTGCAGACTTCAAGCAGTCATTGCATGCAACGCATTTGCTGCAAAATACTAAACATGATTACTTTCATTTGCATGACACTGCCGTGTCCCAATCATAGCTGTTCCCGACATCTGCACCAACGGGGCGTCTCCCCTCCATCTCAAAACATGGCGACCTCATTCCTTTATTCACTACCACTTGCTCTTCCATCCTGGATTCTGTTGCTCCTCTTAAAATGAAAAAAAGCTTAAGCTTAAAGGTTGGCCCTGGCTCAATGACACCACCAGAGCCCGAAGAAGAGAGTGCAGAAAATCAGAACGGAAGTATAAGTCTGAAAAGCTTCAAATTTCCTTGTGAGAAAATCTTCTCAAATACCAGGAAGCAGTAAAGTCTGCGAGAACACAATATTTTCCGACCCTATTTCCAAAAACGGTCATTGCTCCAAGGTACTATTTAGTACCATTACCTCTGTCATATGTCATGCCCCCAGTACCAGCTTAGCTGGTCCTCTGCGAAGAATTTACTACATTTTTCACCAGAAAAGTTGAGAACATTAGAACGAATATTTCCCCTCCTATCTGTGATCTAGCTGTCTCATTGGTATGTTCTTCTAAATTAGACTGTTTCCAACCCGTTACTCTGCCCTCCCTTGTAAAGCTGGTCTCCACTATGAAAGCTGCAACCTGTCCCCTCGACGTTGTCCCCACTGCCCTTCTGAAGGATGTAATTGCAATAGACGGTCCCATCATCCTCTCTATCATCAACAGTTCTCTGGCCACTGGCACAGTTCCAACATGTTTCAAGCACGCGGTGATTCAGCCCCTCCTGAAAAAAACCTAACTTAGACCCCACCTTGCCTACCAACTACAGACCTATCTCCAAACTGCCTTTCATTTCAAAAGTCCATGAAAAGTTAATTCTAAATCAACTAATGCCTTACCGCCACCAAAATATCATCCTGGAAAATTTCCAATCAGGTTTCAGGGCCCACCACAACACAGAGTCTG
Organism: Amblyraja radiata; assembly: GCF_010909765.2. Taxonomy (NCBI): domain Eukaryota; kingdom Metazoa; phylum Chordata; class Chondrichthyes; order Rajiformes; family Rajidae; genus Amblyraja; species Amblyraja radiata. The sequence continues at coordinate 52,316,859 of NC_045970.1, read as the reverse complement.
CCTTGTTGAAGGTACATAACGACCTGCATCTCGCCATCGACTCCGGTGACTGTGCAATCCTGCTCCTTCTCGACCTCAGCGCAGCGTTTGATACAGTGGACCACACCATCCTACACCCATTCCAGCGGCACCAACACCGATTCCTGCGGAACTCCGCTTGTCATTGGCAGCCAATCAGAAACATCACCATTTATTGCCACTCTGCCTTCTGCTACCCAGCCAACCTGATATCCATGCTAGTATCTACCCTTTGATACCCTGGGCGCTCATCTTCCTCAGCAGCCTCCCACGTGGCACCGTATCAAAGGCTTTCGGAAAATTTAGCTATACAACATCTTCTGACTCTCCTTTATCTGTTATTCCTTTATTAAATAATGCCAATTCAGCAATTATTTATCTTGGTAAACAGCGGAGCATAGGAACATTTTGAAGTTTCATTTAGTGTCTACAGTTCTTGTGCCCGTCTCATAAGACATCTGATCAATCCAATAACAGTAAAACCTATTGAAAAATAAACAGTCCAAGCAAAATGTGCAACACAACCTTTCAAATAACGACTTTTGTGTTTGAACTAACACGCCCCAGATCACGATTAGGCAAGACGACCAGGTGGCAGAATTGGGCTTGTGTTCAGTTACGGGTCAACAATCACCATTCATACAGCTGCGCGTTATTTTGCTATAAACTAATATAAGATGATCTATTAGTTACAGCATATTAAACCGTTAATGTTTTTTTTAATGATTCATATTTAACTAGTCGTTAACAACTCTTGCTGTCCATTTATCAACCCATCACATAGCATTTGAATTATTGCATTTGTGCTTGTATTTTTTTCAGAAGTAGTTATATTATATATTCTTAGTCCTGCAGGCACAAAACTATGATTATGTAAATCTGGGGCAACCCCACCCCGTATCTAGCAGTTTCACATCACAACTAAAATCAACCTAACATTGTTGAACCATGCAAGTCTGGAGCAGGAAACAACAAAATGTGCAAGATATTGATAAGAAAGGCAAAATCTCCCACAGGTTCGTTGTGATTAATAATTGTATAATAAATACATACTTTCAGGACCATTTTTTGAGGCTGTGAATCGGTTCTAAAATGTTGAGGTACAAACCTATAAGCTCGGTGAATACATTTCAAAGTTGTTAACAACAAGAGGTGCACAGGTTGCTCACGAAATTTACCAGTTCTTACGTTTTATTAACAGGCGCTGAATAGAAAAAACTGAGAATTTATCAAATCTTAATGCTAATCAAATCACGTATATCCCACACAACTTAAATTCTGCCGTGAAAAACGAACACTGCGGCCCACTTCTTCCACTACCATATACGTTTTTACCTAATTGTGTTTGTACTAATGTCGTGTGTTTTTGCCGCCTCTAGCCTTTTTAAGTCTTGGAGATTTTTGTGTATTTCGTGTACAATGTACGGGTTCACATGTTTGTCTGAGACCATTTGCCCGTGATACTGCTGCGTGCAATGCTATGATTGTACCCATACATTAGCGTACTTAACCGTATAAGAATAAACTGCACGCAACTTGAGGGACCAGTTTGGCAAAAGAATAAATCAGGGAAGGTAGTGTATCCGTGAATAACAAGGGAGATCAGGGATAGTATCAAAACAAAAGATGAAGCGTATAAATTAGCCAGAAAAAGCAGCCTACCAGAGGACTGGGAGAAATTCAGAGTCCAGCAGAGGAGGACAAAAGGCTTAAAAAGGGAAAATAGATTATGAAAGAAAACTGTCAGGGAACATAAAAACTGACTGCAAAAGTTTTTATAGATATGTGAAAAGGAAAAACTAGTTAAAACAAATGTAGGTCACTTTCAGTCAGATACAGGCGAATTGATCATGGGGAACAAGGACATGGCAGACCAATTGAATAACTACTTTGTTTCTGTCTTCACTAAGGAAGACATAAATAATCTGCCGGAAATAGCAAGGGACCGGTGGTCAAATGAGATGGAGGAACTGAGTGAAATCCAGGTTAGCCGGGAAGTGGCATTTTGAATGGATTAAAGGCCGATACATCCCCAGGGCCAGATAAGTTGCATCCCAGAGTACATAAGGAACTAGCCCCAGAAATAGTGGATGCATTAGTGATAATTTTTCAAAACTCTTTAGACTCTGGAGTTGTTCCTGAGGACTAGAGGGTAGCTAATGCAACCCCACTTTTTAAAAAGGGAGGGAGAGAGAAAACGGGGAATTACAGACCAGTTAGTCTAACATCGGTGGTGGGGAAAATTCTGGAGTCAATTATTAAAGATGGGATAGCAGCACATTTGGAAAGTGGTGAATTCATTGGACAAAGTCAGCATGGATTTATGAAAGGTAAATAATGTCTGACGAATCTTATAGAATTTTTCGAGGATGTAACTAGTAGAGTGGATAGGGGAGAACCAGTGGATGTGTTATATCTGGACTTTCAGAAGGCTTTCGACAAGGTCCCACATAGGAGATTAGTATACAAACTTAAAGCACACGGTATTGGGGGTTCAGTATTGATGTGGATGGAGAACTGGCTGGCAGACAGGAAGCAAAGTGTAGGAGTAAACGGGTCCTTTTCAGAATGGCAGGCAGTGACTGGTGGGGTACCGCAAAGCTCGTTGATAGGACCCCAGCTATTTACAATATATATTAATGATCCGGATGAGGGAATTGAATGCAACATCTCGAAGTTTGCGGATGACGCGAAGCTGGGAGCAGTGTTAGCTGTGAGGAGGATGCTAGGAGGCTGCAAGGTGACTTGGATAGTTTGGGTGAGTGGGAAAATGCATGACAGACGCAGTAGAATGTGGATAAATGTGAGGTTATCCATTTTGGTGGCAAAAACAGGAAAGTAGACTATTATCTGAATGGTGGCCGATTAGGAAAAGGGGAGATGCAACGAGACCTGGGTGTCATGGTACACCCAGTCATTGAAAGTAGGAATGCATGTTCAGCAGGCAGTGAAGAAAGCAAATGGTATGTTAGCATTCATAGCAAAAGGATTTGAGTATAAAAGCAGGGAGGTTCTACTGCATTTGTACAGCGTCTTGGTGAGACCACACCTGGGGTATTGCGTACAGTTTTGGTCTCCTAATCTGAGGAAAGACATTATTGCCATAAACGGAGTGCAGATAAGGTTCACCAGACTGATTCCTGGGATGGCAGGACTTTCATATGAAGAAAGACTGGATAGACTCGGATTGTACACGCTAGAATTTAGAAGATAGAGGGGGGATCTTATAGAATCTTACAAAATTCTTAAGGGGTTGGACAGGCTAGATGCATGAAGATTATTCCCGATGTTGGGGAAGTCCAGAACTAGGGGTCGCAGTTTAAGGATAAGTGGGAAGTCTTTTAGGACCGAGATGAGAAAATCATTTATTACACAGAGAGTGGTGAACCTGTGGAATTCTCTGCCACAGAAGGTAGTTGAGGCCAGTCCATTGGCTATATTTAAGAGGGAGTTAGATGTGGCCCTTGTGACTAAAGGGATCAGGGGGTATGGAGAGAAGGCAGGGATGGGATACTGAGTTGGATGATCAGCCATGATCATATCGAATGGCGGTGCAGGCTCGTAGGGCCAAATGGCCTACTCCTGCACCTATTTTCTATGTTTCTATGGAACACTAAGCATTGCCACGAAAACATAATCAATGTATGAAAAATAATTGGTGGAACTGTGCTCTCCTTCAAGCCCGCTCAAGCCTTCACGAGATATTGGGTGATCTGAACTTGGCCTCAGCACTTTCCAGTCTGATCAGCAGAATCTTTGCGACTGAGTTGAGGAAGGACCAAGTGGTGCTTGGATTGTTCTGCAGTCGATAAAAGAGACGAACGAAGCATTTGATAGAAGTTTTCAATTACATGGTCTTTTGATTGAAAAGATAAAAATAATTTTCATTGGCAAAAGGGTTTGATGCCAAAGAATTCCGATTTAAATAAGTGGCAATAGAGACAATTGTGAATTCCTTTTTACGTTTATCTGCGACTGGAATGCGGCTGAAAGCACTTCAATGATAATAGTCAATTTAGATGCTCTTAAATAGGAAATGTTTGCTAAACTGTGGGAAAGGAAAATTAACCTTTAATGTAATTTTCAGACATCTGGCAGAGGCACAAAAGGCAGATTGCCCATTAAATATGTCTATGATAAATCGTGACCAATAGATTTAGTTTAGTTTAGTTTAGTTTATTGTCAAATGTACCAAGGTACAGTGAAAAGGATTTGTTGCGTGCTAACCAGTCAGCAGAAAATACGATTTGCGCTTTTTTTGCATTGGTGTAAAGGCTATTAATTGCATTGAAGCGCTTATCCTGTCGAAGCATGAATTAAGAAATGAATGAATTATGTGGCTAGTCTGTCTGGTATCTGAATGTGTCCAAAGTGGCTATGAAGTGGGCTTATTTTTCTATTTGGCTGCCAGTGACTAGCGGAGTTCCGCAGGGGTCGGGGCTGGGGCCACTGCTCTTCACGTTTTATATTAATCTTTTGGTCGAGGATATTGAAAGCGTTGTCCCTAGGTTTGCGCATGATACACAATAGGTGGAAAGGCAGGTAGTGTTGAGAAAGGAGAGAATGCAGAAATGCTTGGACAGGTTGGGAGAGTGGGCATAGTAGCGGCAGATGGAATATAGTGCAGCGAAGTGTGGAGTCGTGCATTTTGGTAGAAGGAATAAAGGTGTAGACGAGGTTCTAAATGGGGAGAGAATCCGGCCGGTCGGTGTGGGCAAGTTGAGCCGAAGCGTCTGTTTTAACACTCTATCACTCTATGACTCGTTGAGTCTATTCAGAAATCGGAGGTGCAAAGGGACTTGGGAGTGCTGGTGCAGGATTCCCAAAAAGTTAACCTGCAAGTAATTCCCAGATTCGGCAATAAAGAAATCAAACGTAACGTTAGCATTTATTTCACGAGGGCTAGAATACAAAACGGGGATGTAATGCTGAGGCTCTGTAAAGCGCAGTTCAGGCCACATTTGGAGTGTTGTGAGCAATTTTGGGCACCATATCTGAGGGAGGATGTGCTGGCTGTAGAGAAGGTAGAGAGGACGTTTACATGAATGATCCCAGAAATTACTGCGTTAACATGTGATGAGAGTTTGACGGCACTGGGCCTGTACTTGCTGGAGTTTAGAAGAATGAGGGGAGACCTAATTGAGACGTTCAGAATAGTGAAAGGCCTGGAGAGAGGATGTGCAGAGGATGTATCCCCTGGTAGGAGAGTCTGGAACTAGAGGTCATAGCCTCATAATTAAAGGACGTCCCTTCAGGAAGGAGATGAGATGGAATTTATTTAGTCAGAGGGTGGTGAATTTGTGAAATTGCCACAGAAGGTTGTGCAGGCCGTCAATTGATGTGTTTTAAGATAGATAGATTAGTGCGGGTATCAGGAGTTATGGGAAAAGGCAGAATAATGGGGTAAAGAGAGAGCGATAGATCAGACATGATTGAATGGAGGAGTAGACGTGAAGGGCCGAGTGGTCTAATTCTATTCCTATCACTTATGACCTTGTGAGTATGTAACTCTGGAAAGTTTTTCAACTACAAGCTGCCTGCCCACACACAATTTTATGTTTTGACTTTTTTATTTCTAATTATGTTTCATGGAATTATGGTAATTTTAGCCGTGCAGTGTCCAAGACACAATTCTTAACTCGATTATTTGCTCAATTGAAGAATTGTGCATAAAGCACGCTGGTGTATTTTTTTTCTTCTTCTTTAAAGTAATGGTTGGGTATTAATGGTGGAGTAGCAAGATGGATTCAACAGTGGCTGAATGGGAGATGCCAGAGAGTAATGGTGGATGGTTGTTTGTCAGGTTGGAGGCCAGTGACGAGTGGGGTGCCACAGGGATCTGTGTTGGGTCCACTGTTGTTTGTCATGTACATCAATGATCTGGACGATGGTGTGGTAAATTGGATTAGTAAGTATGCAGATGATACTAAGATAGGTGGGGTTGCGGGTAATGAAGTAGAGTTTCAAAGTCTACAGAGAGATTTATGCCAGTTGGAAGAGTGGGCTGAAAGATGGCAGATGGAGTTTAATGCTGATAAGTGTGAGGTGCTACATCTTGGCAGGACAAATCAAAATAGGACGTACATGGTAAATGGTAGGGAATTGAAGAATGTAGGTGAACAGAGGGATCTGGGAATAACTGTGCACAGTTCCATGAAAGTGGAATCTCATGTAGATAGGGTGGTAAAGAAAGCTTTTGGTGTGCTGGCCTTTATAAATCAGAGCATTGAGTATAGAAGTTGGGATGTAATGTTAAAATTGTACAAGGCATTGGTGAGGCCAATTCTGGAGTATGGTGTACAATTTTGGTCGCCTAATTATAGGAAGGATGTCAACAAAATAGAGAGAGTACAGAGGAGATTTACTAGAATGTTGCCTGGGTTTCAGCAACTAAGTTACAGAGAAAGGTTGAACAAGTTAGGGCTTTATTCTTTGGAGCGCAGAAGGTTAAGGGGGGACTTGATAGAGGTTTTTAAAATGATGAGAGGGATAGACAGAGTTGACGTGGAAAAGCTTTTCCCACTGAGAGTAGGGAAGATTCAAACAAGGGGACATGACTTGAGAATTAAGGGACTGAAGTTTAGGGGTAACATGAGGGGGAACTTCTTTACTCAGAGAGTGGTAGCTGTGTGGAATGAGCTTCCAGTGAAGGTGGTGGAGGCAGGTTCGTTTTTATCATTTAAAAATAAATTGGATAGTTATATGGATGGGAAAGGAATGGAGGGTTATGGTCTGAGCGCAGGTATATGGGACTAGGGGAGATTATGTGTTCGGCACGGACTAGAGGGGTCGAGATTGCCTGTTTCCGTGCTGTAATTGTTATATGGTTATATGGTTATATGGTAATGCATTGAAAGTACAGGATATCCCATTCTAATCTGAATCAGTCAGATGAAGCGTCCCGAACCGATACGTCGCCAATCGATTCGCACCCCCCAGATGCTGCCCGATCCGCTGAGTTGCTCCAGCACCTAGTATTTGCTCAAGTTTGTAGCATTTGTAGTTCATGGTAATATAATTGGGGTAATCGTGTCAATGTTCTCATTCTGTGAGTTCTTCTTCTTGCGTATGGCGTGCACAGCCTAAAGTTGTAGGACAACTTGTTCTATTTGATCTTATTTGACTGTGCACACCGGGTTGATTGCATTTGTCGAAACAGGGCGGACCACGTGAAGGTTGCAATCTCCCACCCCATTCTGTGAGTTGTGTGAGGGGAGCACATACACTTGCATGTGACCACTTTATAACGCATACGGCATAAAACGGCGCCCACGGTCCACCCTATCCATGCTGATCATGAATCATGAAGTACTCATCTATCTTACCACATTGACCTGCAGTTAGACCGTAATCTTCAATATCTTAGTGATTCCATTGCTCCAGTAGATGCTTCCAAAATATGGTGGCAGTCTCTGCATCCACTATTCTCTCAAGCAGTGCATTCCAAATTCCAGCTATCCTCCACACAAAGACGTCCTCTGAAACTTTTATTTCTTACCTTCAACCAATTCTACGTAGATATTGTGGCAATATCCAATAATCCCTAATCTACCTGTACCTACATCATTTTGTACATCCCTGTCAGTTCATCCCTCAGCCTTCTCCATTAATCACATGGAACTCTATTATCACCCTCGCAGTCCGAAAGCTAAGCCTATTTCTATCATATTTGTCAATTACTGTGGATCTCATGGCCTCTATATGCTAATCTGCTGATTTATTGCCGTAGAGGAAGACTAGTGATCTATTTTAGTGGACGGACCTGTTTACACTGGTAACATATTGCGGGGGCTTCGTTGAGCATCCTATCACAAAGACCTTGGGCAATTCACGACTCACTTTGCACGGAGCCAAAACATCCATAAAAAGAGACGTGCAGTCCAGGAGTTGCTCAATCAGCCACAATACCCCACAGACGGGCTGTCGCTAACTTCTTAGTCGCGGTTCCTCCTCCCAACTGAGTCAGATGGGACCTGGTTTCAATTCCCATTACAAAGATTTATGAACATAATCCTTTTCTGGAACTCCAGTACTGTAGCTACTGTGTGGCCAGGCATGGTGTATTTAGGGGGTTGTTATGAAGGGGAAAAACATCTTTAAAATAGGCGCAATATTCCGCGATTGGCTCATTGTTGTTTCTGAAAGTTCACTTACCACAAATTACCTGCTACATTGATTACATTGGACTAATAACCAAAATCAGAAACTGAACATTAAGCTTTTCCGTGTTCCGCGGTATACGTGACAATATTAGCCCAAAATCTGAACCTAAAGGAGTCTACCACTCACCTACACCATACAGGTAATTTATAGCGACAAGCTAAACGACTTCAAGAAGTGGGAGAAAACGGAATCGGGGCAAACCCACACGCTCACAGCACAAGCTGCAGCGCAGATCAGCATCGAACTCTCTTGCGCTGCGAGGCAGTGGGTCTTCTAGCAGCGCCACCGTGTGGCTTGTAACTGTGCAGAAGACGTTTTCACCTAATCTGCCATGAACATTTCATGCATTCCCTTAAATGATTGCAACCCCCGCCCAGTTCGGTATTTTTAACTATCCACAAATGAATAGTTATTTTTTATTAATCTTGTTGAAACGTATATGTAAATGTTTACGAAAAATTTCCAACCTTCCTTGCTCTGGGCTGTAAGACATCTTAAAACATGCCACAATGCGTATGTTGCCATAAATGCTTTCCACGCTCGTCCTAAACATTCGTATTCTCATCAGTCATACATGATAAGATACAAATCATATATCATTTCAACAGGTAGTGCAAAAGAAAAAGGAAACAGAATTCAGAATATAGAGTTACAGCGGCAGAGAAAGCGGAGACCAGTGAAACGCAAGGTTTACCGCGAGGTCGATTGGGAGATGGCGAATGTACCTTATTTGTAGGGATAGACACAACGTGCTGGAATACTCAGCGGGTCGGGCAGTATCCCTGTAGAAAAAGGATGGGTCAAGTTTCGGGTCATTGAAACATAGAAACAAAGAAAACAGGTGCATGAATAGGCCATTCAGCCCTTCGAGCTAGCACCGACATTCAATATGATTATGGCTAATCATCCTAAATCAGTACCCCGTTCATTCTTTCTCCCCATACCTCTTGATTTCGTTAGCCCTGGGAGCTATATCTAACTCTCTTTTGAAAACATGCAGTGAATTGGCCTCCACTGTCTTCTCTGGCAGAGAATTCGACAGATTCATAATTCTCTGGATGAAAAGGTTTTTTTCTCATCTCAGTCTTAAATGGCCTACCCTTTATTCTTAAACTGTGATCCCTGGTTCTGGACTCCCCCAACATCGGGAACATTTTTCCTGCATCTTGACAGTCCAATCCCTTAATAATTTATATGTTTCTATAAGACACCCTCTCATCCTTCTTAATTACAATAAATATAAGCCCAGTCGATCCATTTTTTCATCATATGTCAATCCCGCCATCCCGGGAATTAACCTGGTGAATCTATGCTGCACTCCCTCAATAGCAATAATGTCCTTCCTCAAATTAGGAGACCAAAACTGCACACAATACGCCAGGTGTGGTTTCACAAGGCCCCTGTACAACTGCAGTCGGACTTACTTGCTCCTAAACTCAAATCCTCCAACTATGAAGGCCAACATGCCCTTTGTTTTCTCCACTGCCCACTGTACCTGCATGCTTTCAGTGACAGTTGTACAAGCACACCTAGGTCTCGTTGCACCTCCGCTTTTCCTAATCTGATACCATTCAGATAATAATCTGCCTTCTTGTTCTTGCCACAAAAGTGGATAACTTCACATTTACCCACATTGTACTGCATCTGCCATGCCCACTCACACAAACTATCCACGTCACCTTGCAGCTTCATAGCATCCTCCTCGCAGCTAACGCTGCCACACAGCTTTGTGTCATCGCAAACTTAGGGATGTTATATTTAATTCCTCCATCTAAATCGTTAATATATATTGTAAATAACTGGGGTCCCAGCACTGAGTCTTACAGCACCCCACTAGTCACTGCCTGCCATTCTGAAAAGGACCCGTTAACTCCTACTCAATGCCTCCTGTCTGCCAACCAGACTATGACCTGACCACCAATACCATGTTCTCTGATTTTATACACTAATCTCTTGTGTGGGGCCTTGTCAAAGGCTTTTTGAAAGTCCAGATATATCACACCCACTGGCTCTCCCTTATCTATTCTGCTTGTTACATCCTAAAAAAAATCCCAGAAGATTAGTCAAGCATGAGTTCCCCTTCATAAATCCATGCTCACTTTGACAGATCCTGTAACTGCTTTCCAAACACGCTGCTATCACATCTTTAACAATTGACTCAAGCATCTTCCCCACCACCGATGTCAGGCTAACCGGTCTATAATTTACCGTTTCTCTCTCCCTCCATTCTTAAAAAGTGGGGTTACATTAGGGACACTACAGTCGACATGAAATGATCCTGAATCTATAGAAAATTGGAAAATGATCACCAATGCATCCACGTTTTCGAGCGCCGCCTCCTTGAGCAACCCGTGATGCAGACCATCAGGCCCTGGGGAGTTATCTGCCTTCAGTCCCAAAAATGTCCCTAACCATTTTCTGACTAATGTGGATTCCCTTCAGTTCCCCCCTCCCACTAGATCCTCGGTCCCCTACTATTTATGGGAGATTGTTTGTGTCTTAGTAGTGAAGACAGAAACAAAGTTTAACTTGTCTGCCATTTCATTGTTTCCCATTATGAATTCACCTGCTTCTGACTAAGAAACCCACATTTGTCTTCACTAATCGTTTCCTCCTCGCTTATCTATTTTACAATCAGTTATAATATTCCTTCAAGCTTTCTTTCATGCTCTATTTCATAATTACCCCAATTTGTCCTGTCTCACCACCCCCATTCTCCCATTTATACTAGCTATATTCCCTCTTCACTCTGTCTCAATACAGGGTTTCAACCTGAAATGTCAACAATTCAAATACCCCCCACAGATGCAGCGCAACCCACGGACTTTCTGCAGCAGATTATTGTTGCCCCAGATTCCAGCATCATGAGTGATAAGTGATAGGAGCAGAATAGGCCATTTGACCGAACAAGTCTACTGCGCCATTCAATCATGGCCGATCTACAGTGGCTTGCAAAAGTATTCTTACCCCTTGAACTTTTCCACATTTTGTCACGTTACAACCACACACGTAAATGTATTTTATTGGGATTTTACGTGATAGACCAACACAAAGTGGTGCATAATTGTGAAGTGGAAGGAAAATGATACATGGTTTTCAAATATTTTTACAAATAAAAAACTTAAATTTGTGGCGTGCAAAAGTATTCAGCCCCCCTGAGTCAATACTTTGTAGAACCACCTTTCGCTGCAATTACAGCTGCAAGTCTTTTGGGGGTATGTCTACCAGCTTTGCACATCTAGAGACTGAATTTTTTGCCCATTCTTCTTTGCAAAATAGCTCAAGCTCAGTCATATTGGATGGAGAGCGTCTGTGAACAGCAATTTTCAAGTCTTGCCAGAGATTCTCAATTGGATTTAGGTCTGGACTTTGACTGGGCCATTCTAACACATGAATATGCTTTGATCTAAACCATTCCAATGTAGCTCTGTCTGTATGTTTAGGGTCGTTGTCCTGCTGGAAGGTGAACCTCCGCCCCAGTCTCAAGTTTTTTGCAGACTCTAACAGGTTTTCTTCCAAGATTTCCCTGTATTTGGCTACATCCATCTTCCCATCAACTCTGACCAGCTTCCCTGTCCCTGCTGAAGAAACGTTCCCCACAGCATGATGCTGCCACCACCATGTTTCACAGTGGGTATGGTGTGTTCAGGGTGATGTGCAGTGTTAGTTTTCCGCCACACATAGCATTTTGCATTTAGGCCAAAAACTTCAATTTTGGTCTCATCTGACCAGAGCACCTTCCTCCACATGTTTGCTGTGTCCCCCACATGTCCCGTGGCAAACTGCAAACGGGACTTCTTATATTTTGTTTTCAACAATGGCTTTCTTCTTGCCACTCTTCCATAAAGGCCCGATTTGTGGAGTGCACGACTAATAGTTGTCCTGTGGACAGATTCTCCCACCTGAGCTGTGGATCTCTGCAGCTCCTCCCGAGTTACCATGTCTTCTCTGATCAATGCTCTCCTTGCCTGGCCTGTAAGTTTAGGTGGACGGCCATGTCTTGGTAGGTTTGCAGTTGTGCCATACTCTTTCCATTTTCGGATGATGGATTGAACAGTGCTCCGTGAGATGTTCAAAGCTTGGGATATTTTTTTTATAACCTAACCCTGCTTTAAACTTCTCCACAACTTTATCCCTGACCTGTCTGGTGTGTTCCTTGAGCTTCATGATGCTGTTTGTTCACTAATGTTCTCTAACAAACCTCTGAGGCCTTCACAGAACAGCTGTATTTATACTGAGATTAGATTACACACAAGTGGACTCTATTTACTAATTAACCATATAACCATATAACAATTACAGCACGGAAAGAGGCCATCTCGGCCCTACATGTCCGTGCCGAACAATTATTTTCCCTTACTCCCACCTGCCTGCACTCATACCATAACCCTCCATTCCCTTCTCATCCATATGCCTATCCAATTTATTTTTAAATGATACCAACGAACCTGCCTCCACCACTTCCACTGGAAGCTCATTCCACACCGCTACGACTTTCTGAGTAAAGAAGTTCCCCCTCGTGTTACCCCTAAACTTCTGTCCCTTAATTCTGAAGTCCCTCGTCATTTTAAAGACTTCTTAGGTGACTTCTGAAGGCAATTGGTTGCACAGGATTTTATTTAGGGGTATCAGAGTAAAGGGGGCTGAATACTTTTGCACGCCACACTTTTCAGTTTTTTATTTGCAAAAAAAATTGAAAACCATGTATCATTTCCCTTCCACGTCACAATTATGCGCCACTTTGTGTTGGTCTATCACATAAAATCCCAATAAAATATATTTACGTTTGTGGTTGTAACGTGACAAAATGTGTATCAATGTATATCTCCCTCCTCACCCCATTACCCTTCCTTCTCCGCATAACCGCAGACACATCTGCAGTCTCTCGTGTCTCCGATATTCCAATGCCGTTGGGAGTAGCACACTTCAAATTGTTGGAAGTCATCCCATTACCACAATTTAATTCTACTTAAAAAAACATGTAAAACGGTATTTCGATGGATTTTTCAGTGATCCCAGGGAGTTTAAACAAGAGCAGGGAACTGAGCTTGGTGAATACTACATGGAGCGTGCGTTGGATGTTAAGCCTGAACCTGGGTCTCGGGTTATTGTTTCAGCACACCCAGCCTGCCCCAAGGAACTAAAATCTGGCTGCATAACCTAGCCCCCAATGCTCTGGGTACACCCAACCTCTCCTTTCCTGATTCCCAGGTGAGAAACTTGGCCAACGCTCCCAGTAATGCCCAGCTGTCCTCGTAAGTATGCTGGGCCATGGACAAGGAGGACTTAGCATTCTGCTGAGTGAACCAGGTGCTGAACCATCGGGATCGCCAAACAATCCGAGACTGGATTATCGAACTTTTACTCTAGTCACTTGTGAGTTTGCTGGTATGTTAAGAGCCTGGAACTCTGCGGGAATTCTGTGCCATCTGCAGAACTTAAAATGGTCTCTCTCAAGGGCAAGCACATTGGCATTGTGCAATGACTTGTTCTTACAACATATTTCAACATGAACACAATAAGGTGTCTGATGACTTTGAACGAGTTGATTGATGTTCAGAGCAATGAACTGAGATGAATCCCTTTAGACACATGCATTAGGTCCATCATCTTTCTCCAGTGTAAAGAAACTGCTGCCTCATATTGTAAAATACAACGTGCTGGAGCAACTGACCTGGTGAGTTGCCCCAGCACTGTGGGTTATACTCATGATTCTAGCATCTGCAGTTCCTAGTGTCTCCACCGTCTCATTTGTCTGGGTGATTTATTGAATCCTTTCCCACGCAAAGAGGAAACCATCTCTCGCCAGTATGAAGGCGCTCGTCCTCAGCGAGATGGGAAGTGCAAGTGAATCCCTTTCCACACTCTGAGCAAGTAAACGGCTACTCTCCAGTGTGAGTAAGTTGGTGCATTGAATTGAATATTGAATTGAATTGAAATGAATTGAATTGAATTGAATATTGAATATTTATTACATGTCATTTGAACCTGAGTAAGGCTCAAACGAAACTGAGTTTCCACAGCCATACAAACAGAGGGAATTCCTACAAGACATACAAACAATTTAATTTACACAAACATCCATCACAGTGAATCTCCTCCTCACTGTGATGGAAGGCAAAGTCTTTTCTCTCCCCTGCACCATTTTACTCCCGATGTTGAAGCCACAGGCGGGCGATGGTGAGTCCCACGGCGATTTTAGGCCGCGCCGGGCGATGTATGGCCCCGCTCCAGGTCTAAAAGTCACAAAGTTGGAGCCCCCGGTCGGTGTTGGAATATCCCGCGGCCATTAAAGCCGCGCCTGGCGATGCACGGCCCCGCTCCGGGTCGTTGCAACCACGCGACACGGGCGGGAGAAGTCGCGTTACGGGAGCTCCGAAAAGCGGTCTCCACCCGGACCCGCGAGCTCCCGATATTCCAGTCCACCGGACCTGCGGCTGCAGCTGGAGCCACCGAGCACCGGGGTCGGGCCGCAGCAGCGAGTCACCACCGCTCCCCACGCTCCGAGGCCGGCCAGCCCCACGATGGTGAGTAGTCCACAGCTCCGCGACTGGTGCCCCCAGGTCGTTCCGGCTGGAGGCCGCTCCATGGCCGCTCCACGGTGCTAGGCCCCAACGCCAACGGAGACCCGACAGGAAAAGGTCGGGTCTCCCGTGCTGGGAAGAGATTTTTTTAAGTCCCCCCCCCCCCCCCCCCCCCCCCCCCCCCACATATACACAGTTTAAAACAGTATTAAAAAACACGAACAACTACACTTAACTAGACAAAAAATAAAAAAAAGACAGACAGGCTGAAGGGGCCGCTGCAACAATGAGTCGCGCCGGCGCACCTCGTGGATGACTGTGCGAATCTCTTCCAACACATTGAACAAGTAAATCGCCTCTCTCCAGTGTGAGTGATAGTGAGTTGATAGGAAGGTGGGTAGGTAGGACGACAGGGCACATTGCTTTCCACATACAGAGCTGGCCAACGGCCTTTCCAAGTGTGAGTACGTAGGTGCCTCTGTAAATCGATCTGTGCTTGAAGCTCTTCTCACAGTCAAAGCAGTTAAAAGGTCACTGATCAGTGTGAACAAGCTGATGCCTCAGCAGGTGGGAGGACAGAATGTATCCCTTCTCACAAACAGAGCAGGTGAATCTCCCCTGTGTGCACACACTGGTGAACATTGAGGTTGGTTGAACTTCTGAACTTCTTCCCAGAGATGAAAGAATAGAACGACTGGGCGCGCATGCAGTGGAATTTAGAAGGATGGGAGAGGATGTTATGGAAACATATAACATTATGAAGGGATTGGCCACGCTAGATGCAGGAAACTTGTTACCGATGTTGGGGGCCACGGTTTAAGAATAAGAGGTAGGCCATTTAGAACTGAGACGAGGAAAAATCTTTTCGCCCAGAGAGTTGTGAATTTGTGGAATTCTCTGCCTCAGAATGCCGACTCGCTGCATGCATTCAAAAGAGAGTTCGATGGAGCTCTTAGGGCTAGCGGAATCAAGGGATACGGGGGAACGCAGGAACGGGGTACTAATTATGGATGATCAGCCAAGATCACATTGAATGACATCTCGAAGGGCCGAATGGCTTATTCCTGCACCTATTTTCGATGTATCTATGTAACATCTGCACGTTCCTGCGTCTCCGAACGTGTTAAACGAATATTTTTGTCATCAGTATTCGAAAATTTCGCGCGTTTAATAGAAATATAGAGTCGATCCTTAAAGTTGAAGGTAAGTTGTGCAACATCGAGATATTTGTCTTCAATTGATCTCAACTTTGGATGTGTTAGGCTCAGTTTAGATGGCCTTGTGGTGTCTCGCATACTTTCCGTGCAATACTTCGTAGCAATCGATCGTGGCCAGTTCCGTGAAGCACATTCTAGCGGTGCATCGCCTGAACTAAATCGATGTTATTTATAGAGGAATATGAAGGGGGGGGGGGGGGGGGGGGGGGGACTGACATTGAATTTATAGATGGAAACTGATCTTGGTAAATGGCCGGAGTGGAGGAAGTGGTTCGACGTGCGAGTATTATGCGAAGTATGTTTCTGATTATTTATTCTGCTCCCCTCGCCGCTCATTATGTTTCAACTTTCCATTCGATTGCCTTGTTAGTGGCTGGTTTCGACGCCGAAATACCTGAAAACCCTGGGTGTAAAACGTACATTGTACATGCTGAGTTTTGTCATCATTTGCTCCTAATGATGATACAGCGCACAAGATTCCGACCGCCCCCCCCCCCCCCCGTCCCCCCACGTACCGCCCACCTTAGAGATCACCCTACCCATCTTCCACCAGGACTACTCCTTCACTGCCACTCCCCCCCAGCACACTAGCCATCCTTCAGATCCGGAATATTGTTGACCTAAAAAAGTCCCATCGTGAACCAGGTAATATCATTTCTCATCAAGCACCCACATCCTGTTATGGGTGAAGTTTGGGAAATCCTGCGCTTTTCCGATGACAATTATTTCCGGATACGTGCCCTCGCCAACTTGGCCTAGTTTTAATAGGGCGCTCAGTTTTTGTTAAGAAACAAGGAACTGGAGATGCTGGTTTCCACAGCAAAGACGCAGAGAGCTGGGTCGGACGACATTTCAGCGGGCCGGACGACATTTATGTAGGACGTGGATAGGTGACGTTCCGGGTCGGGACCTTTCTTCAAATTTCTGTGTGTGTTTGTTTTTTAAAACATCTTAATTAACCATCAAAGACCAAAGACTAGGCCAGAATACTTCACAATGTAATATTTATTTCCAAGATTATAGGTCTACCTCGGGTCATAGTGATCCTCGACCATTGTAACTAGTTAAAATATGAATAACAGTTTTCACCATTTTCACGGAAGGATTTAAGAACTTTGATATAATTGTCATCGGCTGTGTTAAAATAAAACAGTTTGGATAAGCAGATCCCATGGGTACTGTCTGAATGGAGTATACAATCTCTGGGATTCTCGGCCACAGAAGGTAGTAGAGGCCAGTTCATTGGCTATATTTAAGAGGGAGTTAGATGTGGCCCTTGTGGCTAAAGGGATCAGGGGCTATGGAGAGAAGGCAGGTACAGGATACTGAGTTGGATGATCAGCCATGATCATATTGAATGACGGTGCAGGCTCGAAGGGCCGAATGGCCTACTCCTGCACCTAGTTTCTATGTTTCTACATGTGCCCTGAACAAAGACGATCTCCAATTTGGATCTCACGAAGGAAGTCGGAACACAGGTAGATAATGAAACGACCCGGGCGGTAAACGTGAAATCATCTACTTCCTTGGATTTTCTTTCCAATGATCAGTTTCAACGGGTATTTCAACCCGTTTTTGAATTCCTCTCTGAACCTCCTCTGAGTGCCTGCATAAATACACGTGTTTGTGCAGCAACTAAGAAGTTGCAACATGACTCCGCTTTCCTGGAAGATGAACCTCGGGGTATTGGAATTGGTTCCAGTCGAATAATTACTTTTTGTGAATCGCACATATAAAAAGTTTACGACATATGCTGCCCACAGCACAAGGAAACTTCCTGAAATAGTGAAGAGTAAAACAATGGACTTTCTTCGGCTCTCCACCTCGGGGTCACTCTGCTTATCTCCGTTGCTCTGGCCGCGGAGTCTCCTGCGAGCTCTGTTCGCTGCCAGAATGTGTCTGACGGTAAGCGCGTTGAGCAGTAACATCAGGAGGAAGGGGGCGCACGGAGTTAAGATATGGTCGGTATAATTATACGCAGTCCATAAAATATTAGAATAAAAGCTTGATCGTAAATTGCAGTACCATGGCACATTGTTAACTATGTATAACGGTTCAAGCGCAAAGTACATGGGGATGTTTTTCACGGAACACAGGGCACATATCACTCCAACAACGACAGCCGCAGTTTCCTTCCTGCAGTACTTTGACTTCAGTTTCGGGCAACAAATGGACACAAATCGATCGAAGGTGAAGGCCACCGTTAACCAAACCGAGCTGTCCCTGGTTGCAAATATTAGAACCACTCTGAGGCTGCACACTGGTGTGGTCTGGAAGGAAACAACCGGGAAATATAACAAGCTAATTCTCTGGAATATCACCGCCGTGATGAGGACCAGGAGATCCGTCACCGCCATGCCCACCAAGTATCGAGTGATGCAACTAGAGAGACCGCACCTTCCGCGGGACAGGATCACAATAGTCACCAAGTTACCTAGAGTATATAAAAAAAAATACAATGAATCTGTTACGTAATTCTGCATCATCCGTCGTCCCCTACCGCCGCCATCTCTTTCCGCAGCCACCATTGAAGACCAAAGACTTCATAATGTAATATTTATTTCCAAGGTTATAGGTCTACCTATAAGGTTATAGGTTTATAGAAAGAGCATGTCAGAAACGACGCGGTGAGGTTACTTTATGAGGGACCGGACCCTTATTCATGTGTGTATATATTTATATTATGGTATATGGACACACTTATCTGTCTTAAACGCCTACTATGTTCTGTGTGCTGAAGCAAAGCACGAATTTCATTGTCCTATACAGGGCCACATGACAATAAACTCACTTGAACTTGAACTTGAACTTGAACGCAATCGCGGCGCGAGGTTTAAATTGGGATCTCTTCTAAAGAAGAGCGGCTTTTACAGCGTCACTTTCCCTAAAGAAAAACTTGGGGAACGGCGAGGACGGGGAGATCCTGGAAAGAATGTCCTTCACTCTGAGTGTACAGATCATAAAATATCAGCATAATCACTCGAACCTCGGAACATCAGCCCAGATTTGCAGTTCAAATGTCTGGTGATCACAATACTGATACTGGTAATGTCTGTGGTTGTTCAGTTAAATGGCACGAAATGAGATACAGAGACACAAGGAACGGCAGATTCCGGAGTTTTCAGCAGAGCACAAGTGTTGGAATGATTCAGCGGGTTTTGCAGCTGAGGACATTGGTAGGCGACATTTGTGGTCAGGACCCTTCTTCAGAAGAAGAATGACGAAAGAGGGTCCCGACCTGAAACGTCGCCTATCTATGTCCTCCAGAGATGCCACCTGACGCGCCGAGTGACTGCAACACGTTGTTTATATAAAACGAGATACATATGACATCTTTCGTCGTTCATTATAACCCGTAATCAGGGAAACACGTGCTTGAATCACGAGCGAATGACAGGAATTCCACGATATTGATTCTGTTGTAGTATAATGTCCAATAAATAGTTTAGAAACTGTTGCATAGAACAACCAGCATCATTAACACAAACGGAATCAACCAGCATCATTAGCATAGACCAATACATTGCGCGGTGAAACGAATGAATAGAAAAGAGCAATGACTCCGTTGTCGCTTATCTGAACGATACAGGATATAAGACATGACCCAACCTGGAACGCCAAGAGCAGCCAGAACGGGGTAATAAATTGCGTAAAGCAGGCCTGACACACGCCCGTGCATTTTCAGTCGGAACCTCCGAAGCTGCAGCCAATCTTCAGACACCGTGTAAAATGCAAGGACCCTCTTGAAATACTCACTGGAGTGTTCCCGAGAGGCACCGGGGCACCCTGACATTGTGAGGACATGATCACTGATGTTAAATTAGGTAATTCAACCAACTAATTATATCACTTCAGCTTTCTCCCCTGGTGCAAATTATATTGATGCTTAAAATCTGCAAGTCACGACTAGAATACCACTTTAAATCGCAGGTTCAGAAAAGTAGAATGGAAACTAAGAATATCAAGGTTACATTTATTGATGTGCCGAGTTGACCCAAAAGGCACCGACCTTCTGATAATCAAACACAATTAAAAGCTCCAAAATAGGTATTTGACACCACGAGCTGCTGAGATTGTTAGTTCAGAGGACTGGCTGGAATTAGGCCCATCTCTACTACACCATCTGATAGCTCGCTCCTTGTACCCATTGCACTCTGTGTAAACAAAACCTGCCTCTTAGGCCCTTTAATACATCTACTCTCATCTTAGACTTATGGCCTCCAGTAATAGACTCTCTTATCACGGGGAAATGACCCAGCTTTTATCCACAATTTTTATACTCCTCCAAAGATCACATTTAGTCTGTTTCTCTCCAAGGAAATTAATCTCAATCCACCCAATCTCTTCTTATATCTGAAACACGGTGCTCCAAATACCTTCTCACGAACGACGTAGAGTCATAGTGTCATAGAGTGATGCAGTGTGGCGACAGGCTGTCCGGCCCAACGTGCCCACACTGGCCAAAATGTCTCAGCTACACTTGTCCCATTTGCCTGCGCTTGGCCTATATTCTTCCGAAAGTGTTCTATCCGTGTACCTGTCTAACCTTCTTATAGTTGGGATAGTTCCAGCCTCAACTAGCTCATCTGGCAGCTAGTTCCGTACACCCACCACCCTTTGTGTGAAAAAGTTAGCCCTCAGATCCTATTAAATCTTTTCTCTTTCACCTTGAACCTATGTCCTCTGGTCCTCGATTCCCCTACTCTGGGCAAGAGACTCTCTGCATCAACCCGATCTATTCCTCTCATGATCTTATACACCTCTATAAGATCACCCCTCATCCTCTTGCGTTCCAAGGAATAGAGACCCGGCCTACTCAACCTCCCCGTGTAGCTCAGACCTTCTAGTCTTGGTAACATCCTCGTAAATATTTTCTGAACCCTTTCAAGCTCGACAATATATTTCCTATAACATGGTGCCTAGAACCGACCACAATACTCTAAATGCGGTCTCACCAACGTCTTATACAATGGCAACATGACCTCCCAACATCTGTAAATGAAGGCCAATTTGCCAAAAATGAATTGCACAGATTTAACATGATGCGCTATTTCTTATTATTTCCTCGCTCCCTTGTTCTTGTCTGTCCTGCCCAGTGCATCTGAATGCTTTGACTTCATTAATTGCCCCAACTTTCTCATCTGCTACGGAATTCTCTGCCACAGAAGGTAGTTGAGGCCAGCTCATTGGCTATATTTAAGAGGGAGTTAGATGTGGCCCTTGTGGCTGAAGGGATCAGGGGGTATGGAGAGAATGCAGGTACAGGATATTGAGTTGGATGATCAACCATGATCATATTGAATGTCTATCCCCCCCATATGCCTATCCCCCCCAATCCCTATGTATCCATGTGCCTGACTCAAAGCCTCTGAATCGCCACAATAGCATCTATTGGTATTGCACAATTATTGGCTTAAATATATTTTATTTTCTAATTTACAAATATTACTTTAGTGTGTCAAACAGTTTGAAGGTTACATTAACATGGGTAGAATTATGGACACTGCGGGCGGTTATCAATAATTATACTGGATGTTGATCAGTTGGACAAGTGAGCGAAATATGGCAAATTGAGTTTAATTCGGATAAGTATAATGTTTTCCACTTTGGGAAATCAAACCGGAGTGATACCTTCACAGTGAACGATGAGACCCCGGGGAGTGTTCTAAAGATGAGGGATGTTTAGTTGTAGTACAGAATTCCCTCAACATTATATTGCCGGTAGACAGGGCAGTGAAGAGGGCTTTTGGCACGCTGGCTTTCACCAGTCGGGGAATTCAGTGGAGAGGTTATGTTATTGTTGTACTAGCCCTTAGTAAGGCATCAATTGGAATGTTTGTTTTCAGTTTTGGCCACCATTACATAGGAAATATACCATGGGATTGAAAAAAGTGCCGAGAGGACTTACCAGAATGTTGCTAGAGTTTGTGGATCTGAGCTAGAGGGAGATATTTGGTAGGCTGCGACTTTATTCGTTGGCGTGCAGGAAACCGAGGCGTGATATTTAGGACCGAGATGAGAACATTTTTTGAATCTCTGGAATTCTCTGGAATCTCTGGAATTCTCTGCCACAGAAGGTAGTTGAGGCTAGTTCATTGGCTACATTTAAGAGGGAGTTAGGCGTGGCCCTTGTGGCTAAGGGGATCAGGGGTTATGGAGAGAAGGCAGGTACGGGATACTGAGTTGGATGATCAGCCATGATTATATTGAATGGCAGTGTAGGCTCGAAGGGACGAATGGCCTACTCTGGCGTTGTAAGGTAGCAATTCTACCGCTGCGCCGCAGTATAAAATCATGAGGGAAATGAATAGCGAGAACGCACAGTCTTTTTTTTCCAGGGTCATAAGGTCATGCGTGATAGGAGCAGAATTATGCCATTCGGCCCATTCAGTCTGCTCCGCCATTCAATCATGGCTGACCTATATCTCCATTTCAACCCAATTCTTCTACCTTCACCCCATAACCCCAGGGTCGTGAATTGGGCATCGACAGCATTGGTTTATGATGATACGGGAAAGGTTTGGAAAGCAACTTTCTTCTGAGGTGGACATTTCACACAGATGGTGATAGGTATGTAAAACTAGCTGCTCGGTGAAGTGGCTAAGGTAAGTACGATAACAACATATAATAATTTTTGGGAACCCTGGTTATACTCTTGCTTATAATGCGTTAATGGCGATTTTGGACTCTCCTTTATCTTGCTTGCAAAATAATTTCACATCCGCCGTTTTACCACTAACGGATTTCTTAATTTTGCTATATCCCCTATAACTTTCAAGGGATCGTGTATTTGATACCAGTTGGGTAAAACTGACCGCATCACTCTCCATTGTGTAGACACACATACTTCGCACGCGTTGATAGTTTCCGTAATTGACAAACTAACCCACAAACTAACTCTTACTGATTATTTTCGAAACGTGTTTACTCTCGAATATTGAACAGTCCTATTCATCCTGTATCAGGAACGGTGTCGACCCGAAATGTCACCTATTCCTTTTCTCCTGAGATGCTGCCTGACCCGCTGAGTTACTCCATCATTTTGTGTCCATAATCAGTATACCTGTTATATCATGGTCTCATATTTCGATTTGTACCATCTGGTAAAGGACAATAGGGTTTACGTGTTGCACGTTTTACTTGCTTTAAAACATAACATTTATGTTTTATTAAAACAAAGTCGTTTCACATGGAATTTTACTTATCACCCATTGATGTAGCTGATGCGAAATTCTGGTTGATTAAGAGCTCTATCACAATATGATCCTGAACTTAAAACCAACGCGCGTGAAGCCAATTGAATTCGAAGGATGTAGTAATTGAATTCAAAATCCGATATATCAATTTTGGATATATATCAATTTAAAATTATTCAACTATCTGAATTTTAATGCATATGTACATTTTCACGGGCGGAATAGCGGCATCTCTTCACACCAAACATATAAAAGGTTTTGCATCACTTGATCATAAGCAGCAAAAAAACTTGTAATGGGGTATCCATCCAGTTTCCTCCGCAACCTGCGATGACATGTTCGATCGATGGAAAATTAATTCCAATGATAAGGAATTTGGAGACGGTAATAAACAATAGAATTTAGAGCACTCTACGCTTCTCTATTTTGGAGATGACGAGATATTTCCCCCTGACGAGTGCACCGTTTTCTTCGTCCGCTGCACTACAGTAAACCCTGTCTGAAAATTGATGCGTGAAATGAGGGGTCGATGAAATGGGAGAGTCGACGGAAAGACAGGATTTGATTATTAGTGACAGGTATGAATAGACGACGATGCAATTAAACAAACATATGGGAATGTTTGAAATCTACTCTTCCTTTGCGTAATTGGAATATCTGGCGATTTTATTCACAGCGCCTGTTTCACCAGAACAAGTTTCACGTTTTATTTCCAGCAACACAATTAAAGAGAGTTTGAATCTAGAAGATGCCCATTGCAGCCAATTAGATAATTTATGTCCGAATTGTTTCAGATGGCATTGATGGGCGAATGTTCACAAATACTGTGCATTTTCGATTATCTTCGTTTGCGGCATCTCAATCGACCTTTGAAGACCAAACTCCATCCAGGTATGCATCATAATAATGAAGTTGTAGCGGCACCTAGTGGTTAAGATGTGCATGCAGCACCCTCGACGGAAGTCGGGACTGTCACGTGACAGGGTTTTTAGCGGGGATTTTAGATTTAGTAAGTTTATTCAGTAGCCAGTGCTCCCCGCAACGACAAGAGCTTAAAAAAAAGTTTTCACTCGACAAAGTGCTCGGGTAGTTCAAGTAACATTTTGTCAATAAAACCATTAGCTCTACCCGCTTGGTCTCGCCACAAAGTATTTCCAGAGTTATAGCTCTTTATTTTGACAACTGCAGTCGGATCCCTAATGGTTTTCAGCCACTACAACTGAATGAGCATTTCAACGAAGGGCTTAATAACTCCAATATGATTGCCAGCGACATTGTTAAAAGCTGAATTAGGATGAGCAGCTACCACAAGTACTGTTTGTCTGGAGTATGCGAGTGTTGAAGGTGGTTGCCCAAGGTTGCGGGTAGTGGAAGGTAAGACCTCCCTGGTGGAATAAAACTGGGTGAAAAAAGGTCTTACCTTCCACTAGCTGCAACCTCGGGCAACCACCTTCAACTAGCATCGCAACCGGCTTCAACTAAAAAATTACCGATTTTTAAAACGGCAACCTATTTTTAGTCGCGGCTGGTTTTGAATTTTTTGAAATAATCGCCGGAACATAGAAGAAGCGGAAACCACTTTCGACCATTAAGGAGACTGACAAAAACCTCCGGGAACCGCACGGAAACCTTGGGTGGGGCGCAAAGTCTCCAGAGGTTTCCGTTCAGGTTTCCCAAGTGGGACAGGGGTATTAGAATAATTTTAACAGCATGCCCTATTTTTGCTTGCGGCATCCCAACCTACATCTGTAAACCAAACACCAGCCAAGTAGGCTTCATAATAATGAAATATTTATTTCCAGTTATAGCGCTTTATATTGACAACTGACAGTCGGTTCCCTAATGGTTTTCGACCAGTGCAACTGAATAAGCATTTCACCGAAGGGCTTAACAATTCTGATATGATTGCAAGCGGCATTGTTAAAAGTTGGGGTTGGATGAGCAGCTATCACGAGTACTGTTTGTCTGGAGTATGCGAGTGTTGAGGGGATGTAGCATGGAGAA
This sequence comes from Amblyraja radiata, assembly GCF_010909765.2. Taxonomy (NCBI): domain Eukaryota; kingdom Metazoa; phylum Chordata; class Chondrichthyes; order Rajiformes; family Rajidae; genus Amblyraja; species Amblyraja radiata. The sequence goes on along the minus strand of NC_045970.1, from coordinate 52,291,737 downwards.
GATCGCCTATTTGGATCTGACAAAGCAATTCGGGATTTGGTAAGCAAACTCCGAGCGCAAAAATATGTAAATCATCTAGTTCCTTGATGTTATTTTTTTACTAATCAGTTCCAATGGGTATTTCAACCCTTTTATGAATTCCCCTCTAAACCTCCTCTGGGTGCCTGCATAGATACACGTGTTTGTGCAGCAGCTGAAGAGTTGCAACATGACTCCGGTTTCCTGGAGAATGAACCTTGGATTACTGGGATTGGTACCCGCCGAATAATTTTTCTTCGCAATTCGCACATATAAAAAATTTACAATGTAAGTTGTCCATAATAGCATGAAACTACCCGATATAGTGAAGAGTAACACAATGGACTTTCTCCGGCTCTCCACCTCGGGGTCTCTCTGTTTCTCTCCGTTGCTCTGGCCCCGCAGTCTCCGGCGAGCTCTGTTAGCTGCGAGAATGTGTCTGACGGTAAGAGCATTGAGTAGTAACATCAGGAGAAAGGGAGAGAGCGGATTTAAGATATGATCAGTCCAATTGTAGGCAGTCCACGAAATCTGAGTATAAAAGCCTGCTCGTAAATTGCAGTACCATGGTACATTGTTAATTATATACAAAGGTTCAAGTGCAAAATACATAGGAATGTTTTTAACGAAACTCACGGCACAGATCACTCCTATAACAACAGCCGCCGTTTCCTTCCTGCAGTACTTTGATTTCAGTCTCTGGCAGCAAATGGACACAAATCGATCGAAGGTGAAGGCGACTGTTAACCAAACCGAGCTGTCCCTGGTTGCAAATACCAGAGCCAGTCTGAAGCTGCACACTGGAGTAGTCCAGAAATAGACGATCGGAAAAAATAACATGCTAATTCTGTCTAATAGCACCGCCGTGGTTAGAACCAGAAGATCCGTCGCCGCCATGCCCACCAAGTACCGTGTGATGCAACTGGAAAGGCCGCATCGTCCGCGGGATAGGATCACAATCGTCACCAAGTTACCTTCAGCAGTTGTTGAAAAAAATACATACAAGCAATCAGTTAAATTATTCTGCAGAATACACCCTCTAGTAATGCCATCCATACTCCCATCCAGCAGCGTGTAATGGATACAGGTGGTCGGAAAGAACATCAAAGAGGCACCTGAGATTTAGAATTGAATATCATCGAACGTCGAGCGGAATCGACAAAGCCAATTTCTCCAGAACCATATAGAAATTGCTTACAGGGGAATAATAATAATGATAATAATAACAATAATAATAATAATACATTTTATTTATGGGCGCCTTTCAAGAGTCTCAAGGACACCTTACAAAAATTTAGCAGGTAGAGGAAAAACATGTAAGGGGAATGAAATAAATAGTAGACATGATTAGTACACAAAGTAAAGACAGAATTCAATTCAAAACACAACATGAGGCAATTAATGCACAGATGAAAAGGGAGGGGGACGTGGGGCTAAGGATAGGCAGAGGTGAAGCGATGGGTCTAGAGGCGGGACTGGAAGATGGTGAGGGACACGGAATTGCGGATCAGTTGGGGGAGGGAGTTCCAGAGCCTGGGGGCTGCCCTGGAGAAGTATCTGTCCCCAAAACTGCGGAGGTTGGACTTGTGAATGGAGAGGAGACCGGCTGATGTGGATCTGAGGGACCGTGAGGGTTGGTAGGGGGAGAGGAGGTCAGTGAGACATGGGGGGGGGGGGGGGGGGGGAGATGGTGGAGGGCTTTGTAGGTGAGGATCAGGATTTTGTAGGTGATCCGGTGGGAGATGTGAAGCCAGTGAAGTTGTTTGAGTCGGTCGTGAATAGAATGTATTTCATTTTGCGTATATAGATTATAAAATACTGTCATCTTCACTCAAACACGTCGGAGAGGTGGCTCTAGAAATCGTGGACGCATTGGTGATCATTTCCCAATGTTCTATAGATTCAGGATCAGCTCCTGTGGATTGAAGGATAGCTAATGTTATCCCACTTTTTAAGAAAGGAGGGAGAGAGAAAAGAGGGAATTATAGACCAGTTAGCCTGACATCGCTGATGGGGAAGATGCTGGAATCAATTCTAAAAGATAAAATAGCGGCACATTTGGATAGCAGTAACAGGATCGGTGCGAGGCAGCATGGATTTACGAAGGGGAAATCATGGTTGACTAATCTTCTAGAAGTTTTGAGGATGTAACCAGAAAATGGACAAGGGAGAGCCAGGGGATGTTGTGTTCCTGGACTTTCAGAAATCATCTGATAAGGTCCCACATAGGAGATTAATGGGCAAAATTAGAGCGCACTGTATCGAGGGTAGGTACTGACATGGAATGACAATTGGTTGCAGACAGGAAACAAAGAATAGGGATTAACGGGTCCATTTCAGAATGGCAGGCAGTGGCGAGTGAGTGCCGCAAGGCTCGGTGCTGGGGCCTCAACTATTTACAATATATATTAATGTTTTAAATAAAGGGATTAAAAGTAACATTAGCAAATTTCAAGATGACACAAAGCTGGGTGGCAGTGGCAAGATACTGTGAGAATGCAAGGTGACTTGGACAGGTTGGGTGAGTGGGAAGATGCATGGCAGACGCAGTTTAATGTGGATGAATGTCAGGTTATCCATTTTGTTGGCAAGAACAGGAAGGCAGATTATTATCAGAATGGTGTGAGGTTAGGAAAAGGGGAAGTACAACAAGATCTGGGTGTCCTTGTACACCAGTCACTGAAAGTAAGCATACAGGTACAGCAAGCAGTGAAGAAAGCTAATGGCATATTGGCCTTCATAACAAGAGCAGTTGAGTATCAGAGCAAAGATGTCCTTCTGCAGTTGTACAGGGACTTGGTGAGACCACACCTGGAGTATTGTGTGCAGTTTTGGTCTCCAAATTTGAGGAAGGGCATTCTGGCTATTGAGGGAGTGCAGCGTAAATTCACGAGGTTAATTCCCGGGTTGGCGGGATTGTCAAATGTTGAAAGAATGCAACGACTGGGCTTGTATACACTGGAATTTAGAAGGATGAGAGGGTTCTTATTGAAACATATAAGATTATTAAAGGATTGGACACGCTGGAGGCAGGAAACATGTTCTCGATGGTGAGGGAGTCCAGAATCAGGAGGCAACAGTTAAAGAATACGTGGTAGGCCATTTAGAAAGGAGATGAGGAACACCTTTTTCACCCGGAGAGTTGTGAATCTGTGGAATTCTCTGATTCAGAAGGCAATGGAGGCAGATTCTCTGGGTAATTTCAAGAGAAAATTCGATCGAGCTCTCAAAGATAACGTAGTCAAGGGATATGGCGAAAAGGCAGGAACGAAGTAATGATTGTGGATGATCATCACAGTGAATGGCGGTGCTGGCTCGAAGGGCCGAATGGCCTACTCCTGCACCTATTGACTATTGTCTATTGTGAGCCAAATTGACAACCGAAATCGCCGACGAGCACATTAATAATCTTAGAAAATTGCCCTGATCAGTGTTAAATTGTTTCAACTGTGATACATGTGAAAGCTTTCTTTACTTATAATATTTTGACAGGAAACCACGTTGCTAAAATCACAACGGAATGACAGGAACCCCATTGCAGTAATTTTGTTGAACGAAACGTTCCGATCAATATTTTAGAAATCATTGCATTTAAAAACCAGCCTGATTAGTACAAACGGAATGATAATGTCTAAATGCACATCTCTGCGGGAGCCGGGCGCAGTAAAATATATTTATGACTAAGCAGATATATAGAGCACCGACTCCAATCTCGCTTATCTGAACTATATATTAAATACCACTTGTCCTGACCTGGAACGCCAATAAGAGCCAGAACAGGATAACAAATAGAATAGGCCAGGCCCGTTACCCTTCCGTGCATTTTCTGTCCGAACCTCTGAAACTGCAGCCAGTCTTCGAATACTGCGCGATACGCGAGGATCCTCTTGATATAATCGCTTGATCGTCCCCAAGAGCCCATGGCATGGTGATGACATTATATTGATGTTAATTACGGTCATTAGGCAAACGAATGAAATCACTTCGGCTGTTTCCCGTGGTGCAAATCAGACTTGCGTCACTTTAGTTACATTTTGCAAGTCATACGCAGAATACCGATTTAATACACGTATTCAGAAAAATAAAATGCATACTGAGAATATCACCGCTACATGGATTATTGGCGCAGAGTTAACCCGAGGACATCAACAGTTTTTCCTCTTGAAATGCCGGAAGCATCGCTATGATTTGTCTGAAGTATTTTCTCGCTTAATATATTCTCTTTTATGGTTCATTTGGCTGCCTTCAATAGCTACGACATATTTTATGATGGAATATTTGGGGAGTGGGTGGAACAACTCCTGTTGTATCAACTCGCCTGATTCTTCAATGAAGTCGCCGACCTTAAATAAAAATCGAAGTTTTTTTTTTAAATTTCAATTTCTCCACATTTAAGAAAATGTGTTTAAATAATTTTTCAGCCCTTCAATAATCCAAATTAACTTCAATTGTTTCTAATTGTCAATGATTATCAAATACAATTAAAGGCACTGCAACAGTCTTTTAATATCACGAACTGACGACTTTCACAGAGAGCTAGAAATGGTTGGCAGTTGCATCGCGAGCAAAGAAAACCACGCGCCACCCCGATGCAAAATAATGATGCGTGCGCGTGTTTCCGTGGGCTTATGAGTGCTTAGGAAGGACATTATTGCCATAGAGGGAGTACAGCGAAGGTTCACCAGACTGATTCCTGGGATGTCAGGACTTTCATATGAGGAAAGACTGGATAGACTCGGCTTGTACTCGCTAGAATTTAGGAGATGATGGGGGATCTTATAGAAACTTACAAAATTCTTAAGGGATTGGACAGGCTAGATGCAGGAAGATTGTTCCCGATGTTGGGGAAGTCCACCGGATAGAGGGGAAATCCTTTAGGACCGAGATGAGAAGAACATTTTTCACACAGAGAGTGGAGAATCTCTGGAACTCTCTGCCACAGAAGGTAGTTGAGGCCAGTTCATTGGCTATATTTAAGAGAGAGTTAGATGTGGCCCTTGTGGCTAAAGGGATCATGGGGCATGGAGATAAGGCAGGTACAGGATACTGAGTTGGATGATCAGCCATGATCACATTGAATGGCGGTGCAGGCTCGAAGGGCTGAATGGCCTACTCCTGCACCTATGTTCTATGTGTCTATGTATCCGAGTGTGAGCGGAGGGGTATGTCTGTGTGAGCGGGTATTCGTTTCGGACGAAACTGGGGTGAGTGTGCGACGGTAGACAGCGGGTCGATAGAAATGAGATCGGGCCCCACTTTGCCAGTTCCCTTGATCAATGGCAAATTACAGTAAAGTGCACGCCTATGCCAATTTAATATTTAGTGGGAACGAAGGCTAAACATCTACGCGATGTTTTACGCATTTATTCCATGTGTGTGGCTTTAGTCCTTTGGATAAATTGAACGTTTTCAATCTTTAAAAACAAGGAACACACTTAGTCTGTTCTAGCTTTTTTCTCGTATTCAATGTCCACGTAAGCTGGTAATCATTCGATAAGCTGTTAAACAAGCAACGCACAACCCCCACAATCAAGATGTGGATTATGGAGATGTCGGAGACCTTGCATTTGGAAACAATTAGATTTGTCTTAATTGACAAACCAGAATTATTTACTAGAATATGGTCTCCATTTATAGATCATTTGAAGGGGTAGATTTGACGGCGCGGAGGCCGGACTGAAGCCTGAACCCAGGGCTAGATGAATAGTTATGTTCTCTGACCTACGGACCTATCTCCTAAGTTGTATTATTGATAGTTTATCTTATTTTTCTAATTTCTTTCTTTCTTTCTCTTCCCCCCCCCCCCCTATCTATAAATAAAGAATTAAAGGCAATGTTAATATGTAACCGATAAAGGAGGATCCCAGCTACTTTGGTAACTGGGTCCCTGGAAACCTGGATATTTAATATGTAGCCGTTAAACAAACTGGTTTGGACTATGATATGCAGATGCCTCTAATAAAAAAATATTTTAAAAAAACATAAAAAAACAAGCAATGCAAATCACGCCTTTCTTAACAACTAATGTGAAAATCTAAAGGAGAACGTGAAGGAGGGATTCTATAGAAAATAATGGGGAAGCAGAAATAACGTGTGAGACAGTGGACTGGATAGCTTCATGATCGCTGAAGATTCATCCAGATACATGTTTACAGCGTGTTGATCATCTCTTAGACCAAGCAATGAGGATAGCAGGGAATGGAAACGTGGACTAATTTTACCACCAGAGCAGCTTCTGAATTACATCACTATAAAACTTAAATAAGATTTTGTCCACGTTTTCACTTCTGGGGCCATCGAAGAGCGCAGTACCAACATAAATCCCCGAGTGCATTCATTTATTTCGTTTGTGTACTACATACTCCATGTTGACTGGTGATTCTAGAACTTTCTTTTGTCCATATTTTCAGAGGGGAAATAACCAGTGAATGTCATCCATTCCAGCACGTTTAGGAGCATGAGAAATAGGAACTAGACACGACGGGACCGGGCTCGGGTTGTGTCGGCATTTGTGCAGGATTGGGAAGCGTCGACAGAGAGCGTGTCTTCCGCGAGCGCAGAATGGAATGAGGGAAGACAGTGCTAGACAAGAATTTACAACTCAACAGAAACCAAGCAGCAAAGAAATCTCAACAAATTTCCCAAACTAAACAATACATAGAACCCCCCCCCCCCCCCCGACGCTTTCCGCATTCAGAAGATATACTTTTGTCTTCATCCCAGCTCATTCTTCAACCAGCACTATTTTCCACTACCACCCTAAACGCACCCGATTACACTATTTGATTTCACCCACTGTGGCTGAAGACCAGCCTTATCTGGAAGAATTTTAACCATTACTTGATCTCCATTCTTTGGCATTTTAATTTCAATACTTACGTTCTCTTTTCCCAATCATTGATACTCCACTGATCAATTATTTAATTTTTAACTTTAGCGATGTTTTTCTCGATGCGACCGAAAACTCTTTCCTTTCCATTACAAACCTCTGCTCCTCTGGTTATCCCATCTTCTGGTAGGTTCATAGCTTGTCCTGTTATCAGTTCAAAATGTGTAAACCTTTTCTCTCCTGTTGGGGTAGCACTGAACCATAAGAATGGCTGGGAACACCTTAACCCATTCCTGTCCGGTCTCGTTCAAGGCTTTACTTAGTTTAGTGTCCTGATCATTCACTCCACTAATCCGGAACTCTGAGGGTGGTAGAGGGGTGGGTGTGTGAAATCACTCTTTATCTATTTCAGAGCAGAAGGATCCTTCATGACCTTCCCTGTGAAAAGTGGTTCCCTGATCAGCGTCTATATGAAGAAGGACCCCCACCTAAATATTATCTCTTTGACAACATTTCACAATTCTAGCTATTCCATCTTGGCATGGGAATACCTTTACCTAGTGGGTAAAGTGATCAATCAGTACAAAATAGCACCCTTTATTTTGTGACTAGAGAAAGGGTCCTGTGAATTCTATCTGTCTATGTAGATCTGCAGGCTATACTTATTTTCCATTTGGCACATCAACTATCTCATACTTCCCTCAACTTCCCTGCTTCTCAGTCACACTGTACTATGGGGAGAGCGGGAAACTATAGTCCCCCTTGTGTGTTGGGCTCTAAGATTTCCGCTGCCCATGTTATATAGTCAAGTGCTTAAGCACATCAGTGCAGCCCAGCTACCATTTGAGTTTGCCTAGTCGAACAGCATGCAACTGGCCTCATTCAGTCTTCATGGTCCGTTACTGCCATTTGTTTTGTAATCTCTCTCATTACCACAGCACAAATTGAAGAGTTTAGTCAAATATGCGAATCCCAGTGCTGGTAAGGAGGTCAGTGTTTGTTGCAATGATTTTCTTCAAATGTCCAAATATGTTTCTCCATCCCAATCTCATTTATCAATCAACTCTTTACCTCCCGTAGTGAGATTCCTCTAACCCCCTTTTATGAGCTAAAGTCCGATGTAATCAACTAGCAAAATATTGAATGGACCCTCATTTGTATTTTACAAAACACATGCTTCAAGCATCTACACATTTACATTATTGGGGACAGGAAACATGGCTGCTCATTTACATTTAAAAAGAAAAACACTTACATTTTAAAAGCCAAACAAGCTTTCCCAAAATAAAATTTCCTAAAAAAATCTCAAAATCAGTAATCCGTAACTTTTCACCAATATCTTCACGCCCTTTAAAAATACATCACTATTAAGAAAAATCAATTGAAAACTTACTCCCAATTGTTCCAATCTACTGTATCTCCCCAAATTAATAATTTTAAATTCCTAGTATCAATGTATACTAATCACAATTTCACCAAATTAACAATTTATTTCTGACATATCGGCATCTCCTATCTCATCTAACGCTTTAACCAGGATTCTTCATGGCCAGTGTGGAATCCAGGTCCATTCTTTTAACTAAATTCAGAAGATAAGAAATGGAAAGAAAATACGTTGTGGATCTGGCAGAAACTGCGGAAGGTAACCTATTGACTTTGAGAAAGGAAGAGTGGGGTGTGAGGACCGGATATCTCTATTTTTGCTCCATATGGGAAGAAATTAGATAGTTGAAAATGGGTTATAGCAAGCGCCCTGTCAATTATGGTAAAGTGGACGCCACGGTAGAGTTGGAAGACATGTTGGAGGCAAATGTGCGGAATATCTCTTTCAATAAAAACAATAGAGATGGGGAAAATGGGAGAATGCAATGGAGGCTAGTGAATTGAAGTATACTTGAGATAACTACCTGAGCCAGTCAGTTTGCGAAATAAAGCTTGAACTTCGTCAGACATTTATACGGAAGCGGCCGGATCCTGAAAGTCAACGGTGAAGACAAAGATGTACAACGTTCTCCAATGTTTAGAGTCCAATGGTTTTGTGCATCGAATCGGTATGCATTCTTTTGTCCTGACAACACTCAGTTTGTTTGCAGTCATGTTGCGAACGGTAATTATTAAAATCTCTGCCATGGACTACTGAGAGACATAATAATACAATAGCTGTCTTGGAGCAGTGGTGTAGGAGATAAAAGAACATTATTTAGAATTTACCAGTTCAAAGTAAGGGCAGCTTGCTCCATATCATGTTAGTGAGATTTGGAAAAGTATGTGGCGCCGGAATTTCCTAGATTGTATCTATTTTGTGATGCAGGACATGGAACTATCAATGTGTCAGAAGGAATTGTGGATGCTGGTTTAAACCCAAGATAGACACAAAAAGCTGGAGTAACTCAGCGCTACAGGCGGCTTCCCTGGAGAGAAGGAATGGGGGACGTATCTAGTCGAGACACATCATCAGACTAATGATTCGTTCATTCTAAAAGATGTACAGGATGACATCAGTTTATTATAAACCATGAAAAAAGTAAAATTGAACCGAGGGGAATTAACTTGTTTGTTTAGTGGGCGTAAATAACATCAGCGGTAATGTCACCTTATCTAATCGCCCCACCGACGAAACGGTCAAATGGACTAACTGTTTGTTTCCAACAATTATATAAGGGGTGCTTTGAATCGACATCAAAGTATTGCTTGGGACTCCGGAGAACAGTATAGCCTCTGATCGAAAATGCACGGCCAGGTGAAGGGTCTATTCTACTTAATTTACTATCCTACTCTGGCAGTTCTTGGTGTTCCAGGTGGGTTCATGTGTCTTTAATTGCACTATGTTTGGCATCAGAACATCCCTTTTGTAAATAGACATGTTGTTCGTTGTTCGCAACTTTAACATTCTATCGACTCAAATCGCCCCGTTTGTTGCGTTGCTTTGGTTGTTAAATCACACATTTTCCCAAAAGATCGCAAGGAGATCAGCACAATGGAATTAATAGTGTACGATCTTTTTAATCGGTCAACGATTTCGATAAGGAATTACAACCACCGAGACAATGATTCTATACGATTAAAATATGCGTGCAACGATTTGTGCCTATATACATGTTTGAACTGCTTTGGATTAGATTAGATTACCGTTTGACCTGTTTTTACAAAATGTTAAATGGTTAGCTCGACATAGATCACAAGACCTACACCAAACCCAAGCCAATTAGGAGCAGTCGAGGGCATTCGATCCAATTTGTGATCCCAGCTACAAACACAGATGTGTACAGCAATTCGTTCTCCCCCCGCACAATTAAAGCATGGAATAATCTCCAGCCTACTATAGTTACCCAACCCGATGCAACTAAATTTAAAGTAGCTCTTTCTTCCCAATGACCCTTTCTGTCTTAAACCCTCCCTTCGCTATCTCCAGTTTAAATTCCATTTGGAATATTTTGGAGGACCAAGAAACCAAGAACCAGGAACCAAGATTAGATTCAACTTTATTGTCATTGCACAAATACAAGTATAGGTACAACGAAATGCAGTTTAGCATCTAATCATAGTGCAAATCAGTAAAATGCTGTTTAAAACAACATATACAAATGAGGATATGTTGATCTATGTACATAGGCAAATAAATATATACAGATAAAAGAATATACAGATAAAATAATATTCTGGTGAATAGAGCTTAACAGTAGATTGTGTAAACTATAAATAATACTGATGAGTAAGTAACGATTGTAATTTGTGCATTCAGAAATAAAAATCAAGGATGTTGCCTCTTTGATTTGTATGGGTAGACGGTCGATAGTTGGAGTGTAGTGTTAAAGATACTTTCTGGTGATTATTTCCGTAGTGACAATGACTTGAATTCTGACACTATTCAATGCAAAATTGACACGAATAACGGAATCAGTGCTGCTTCTCCGCAGATGAGACTATAATGATGGCACCTACGACTTCTTCTAAATCATTAATATATATGACGAATGCACAGGCCCTCGCACTAATCACTGTAAGAAAATCGCGCCTGGAGCTTCTGTACATACGAACTCTCTACCACTGCTACTTCTGTATGTTCCTTGTTCAATAATCAAATTAATGTTTGCTTGTGTTTCAACAGGTAACTTGGTGACCATTGCGATTTTGTGTCGTGGGAAATGTGGTCTTTCCAAATGCATCACCAAATATCTGGTGGCCATGGCGGTGACAGATTTGCTCGTCCTAATTTTGGCAGTGCTGGTAAACAGGATGGGGACCATTTACTTTCCAGCTTCCTTCCTCTCAATTACTCCTATCTGTAGCCTTAAACTCTGTATGGTCTATGCAGCCCGGGACAGTTCGGTCTGGTTCACGGTGGCTTTTACTATGGATCGATTTATAGCTATTTGTTGTCAGAAAATTAAAGCAAGATATTGTACAGAGAAAACTGCCACTATCATCATAGGGACAATCGGTGCCATGACCTGTCTAAAAAACGTCCCCATGTACTTTATATACGAGCCTTTATATTCTGTCAACGGCGTTCCGTGGTTCTGCAACATTATGTCTAGTTTTTATTCTGAGATCTGGTGGACAGCATATGACTGTATTCACTACATTTTGAATCCATGTGTCCCTTTTCTCTTGATGTTGTTCATGAATGCCGTGACCGTCAAAAACATCCTTGAGGCCAATAGAACTCGCAGAAGACTTCGGGGCCAAGGTCGTGGAGAAAATCAAAACGACACAGAGGTGGAGAACCGAAAGAAGTCCATCGTTTTGCTGTTCACGATATCGGGGAGCTTTATTGTGCTGTGGACACTCTACGTTGTGAATTTCATGTACGTTCGGTTTACAAACAGTGGGTATGTGATACGCCCCGATCTTAGCGACCCACGTTTTCTTCTCCGCGAAAGTGGGATCGTGTTGCAACTCCTCAGCTGTTGCACCAATACGTGCATTTATGCAGGGACCCAGCGTAAATTCAGAGAGGAGTTCAAAAACGGGGTGGCATACATAGTGAGTCCTATTACTAAACTAGCAAGGAAGTGAACGCATTATTGATTATTAGCGTACTCTTTGCCCGGTTTCCTTTTTATGACGCACAATGCTCCATAAATTGTTTACCTTCTGGACAACACACAAGAGACCCGGAACTTTCCAGAAGCAAGGGGCCATATCTCTTGCTGACGTCATAAAATAACTTGCTCCAACCGACGACTATTGTTGAATAAATGACTACATATAATGACAATAGTTTATATTCCATCGTTGGTATCAATTCGTTCAAAATCCTATGTAAACTGTTTACGTGAGAAAACGTCTCCGATACAACTCGGTAATTAATATGATTATAGTAAACATTATGGTTGCGTTTCTAGCGATCGCGATCTCTCAACTGGTTGATGTGCAGCCACAATTGTACATATTTTGCAAAAGGTGGGTCCACTCAAGTATCTGCCAGACCGCCCTACAGCAATGGTGCACCATCATCAGAGGAATTAAGATCGGTTTAGAACATGCGCTTTCAATGATACATTAAATAGCGAATACATTGTGCAGTTTGAACCAGTAGGTTGAAAATTCGCTTTTACCAGGGAAAGCCAACATGCAGAGCAGTTTTGCAGCCGAAGGTGGGTCATCCGCAGACACTGCAGGGTTTCATATGAAAATACATTCTAGATGTGATGTTCACAGTTGGGAATTGTGGGGCGACTTTGATAAACTGTTCGTGCAAAGTTTGTACATTACAATTTTCAGACAGCATTGTGGATAACACAGTTTGCTACATCCGACAAACACGAAGGACAATAACAGATGGACATGGCCATACAGGTTAATTCATGTGTATATCGTTCGATTGTAAGTTTACCTAAAGGAGTTTGAGGTGCTGTTCCTCCCGTTTGCGTGTGGTTTTACTCTGGCGATGAAGGAGGCCCAGTTCAGAAAGGTCAGTATGGAAATGGGAAGGGGAATTAGCAACCGGAGATCTTGCAAGCCTTAGCCGACCAAGCGGAAGTATTCGGCGAAATGGCCGTCGAATGTGCACTTGGGTCAGTTGGGAATGGGTAATGCAGTTAGAATTGTTAGCAATCGGGAGATCCATCGGACCGTGGCGGACAGAGCGCAAGTGGTGAATGACACGGTCGTCGAGTCTACTTTTGGGTCTGTATGACAATAGTTTTTTTTCCAACCTGGAGATCAAGCAGGCCTTGGCGGACCGAGTGCATCAAATATGATTGTATATGCCAATATAATAATAAAATCAACCAACCACAATCAAGAAGGAGAAAAACAGCCATGATGGAGTAAAGGCAAGTCATGTCTTTGAATGTAGATAACAAAAAAATGTAAAAAAACGTGCGTCATTCAGCCGTGCATTATGGTTAGGGTTGAAGGTTAGATAATCCAACTTATTTTCACATGATCCAAATGCTCAGCTTCCCAACACCACCCTCCTCTTAGAGATTGCCCCGACCCTAGTCGCCCTATCATCTGGCACCACAGTTTCGGCAGGGCACCATAACGCAAGCCTCTTCTGTGGAATAATATGACATGCTCTCAGTCAGTTACCCCCACCCCCTCCGCCGAAAATGTTGGACACTACTCCACAATGTTAACCTCCCAGAATCATATTTGACCCTAATCCCGAATTTCCCAGGTAACTGGCTCCAACCCCAAACAGCATAATCAACCGTGGAATGTTAAATTCCGCCGAGCGCCATCTCTATAGGCAGCTTTCCAAAACATAGTTTGAACATTGACGCAAACATATTACCAGCGTGGACCTCCACACCCCAACATATAACGATGAATCCTCCTCGGTCAAGGGGACTCACAGTCACGACTTTAAATTGTTTTCGCACGACAACTTCAACTTCGCAGCATATGGAACAATACAGACAAAATTATTACCGTTGAAAGGATCATTTCTCCTCGCAGGACTGTGCTACCCACTCAGTTTAATTTATTGTCATAGTAACATAGAAACATAGAAAATAGGTGCAGGACCACAAGGGCCACATCTAACTGCCTCTTAAATATAGCCAATGAACTGGCCTCAACTACCTTCTGTGGCGGAGAATTCCAGAGAATTCCAGCGATTCACCACTGTTTTTCTCATCTCGGTCCTAAAAGATTTCCCCCTTATTCTTAAACTGTGACAACTTGGTCTGGACTTCCCCAACATTGGGAACAATCTTCCTGCGTCTAGCCTGTCCAACCCCTTACGAATTGTGTAAGTTTCTATAAGATCCCCCTCAATCTTCTAAATTCTAGCGAGTACAAGCCGAGTCTATCCAGTCTTTCGTCATATGAAAGTCCTGACATCCCCCGAATCAATCTGGTGAACCTTCTCTGTACTCCCTCCATGGCAAGAATCTCTTTCCTCAGATTAAATGGGTAGCAAAGTACAACAAAAAGCTTTTTTGTTGCAAACTAATTACTCGCATACTAACTGCAGCATGTTTGACGTCTTCGTAATCCAGAACACGACGGATCTCAGTTTCCTCCATGTATACTGTATGGCACGGAAGGGCCGAATAGAATGTGTGCAATGTATTTGAATGGCAAGCGGGGTAAGTGAATGCCCGATAAAAGCTAACATGTTAAAAATTGTGTACCCCTTAATTGCGTACCCCATTGTGTCCCCCTTAATTGTGTCCCCCTTAATTGCGTAGCCCCCGTTTGAGCGTAGAAGGCCGAGGGGAATAGAGAAAATAATGTTTCCCGTATTTTTCCCAGAGTAGAGGATTCTTAAACTAGAAAGCATAAGCTTACGGTGAGACGATGGATATTTAGGAGGACCCCAAGGACAACACTTCCCACAAACAGGACAATCTGCACATGGAATGAACTGTAGGAGGAAGCCGTAAAAGCAGATATAATTACGAATTTCAAAAGATAATTGAACATATATATTTATAGATAGGAATGTTTAAAAAAAAATACCGGTCAATTTCAGGGAAATCGGACCAGCCCAGCAAGCCGACTTGACAAGGTGGACCGATGGGCGTGTTTCCGTGCTGTAGAACCCAATGACACGAAACGGGGAACGAGCACCACCCGTCAAATATCTGCAATCTGAAAAATGTCGCTCTCAACTATCACCCTCTGAGTCCTTGCACAAAAACAAATTCTCAATGCAATTGGTTAGCTTATTCTGGATTCCATTTGATCTAGACCAATGCACAATTTGCGAAAGTTGTTAATGCACAGATGTTACTGAGCTGCAGAGTATTTATAGATTATTTTTGTTCTTTCAGGTGAAGAACAGCTGCAGTGTTGATTTTCTTATTGTTTTTCGACTAACGTTCAGAAAGCTTTGTTCAATTTATTATTTTCCAAATGGACGCTCTCTGCCTGGCCTCGCATGTAACTGGGGCGCTACCAAAATTTAGATAGGTCTCGGACACATTTCTGTAGGACGAGGTAAGCGCACATTGCCAGCGGAAGATAAGAGGAAGGCAGACTCTGGTACTTTTGGACTGGAAAGTGGCCAGGTTTTTGCTTTGCCTAAGTAGTTGTCTTGAGAATAATACCAGAAACAAAGACGATCTGAATAATATTAGCTTATCAACAAATATTTGTATATATTTGGGTCACTAAAGGGATGAAATAACGAGGATGGTGATGTACAGGTCTGATCGGAATTGCCCATGAAATTTGGGCCTTCGTTTATTATTGTCCTTTTACCTAGATAGTGACAAACTTGATTTTGTGTACCTCAAAATTTATATGATTAAAAAAAACAGAGTAAATCAATAGTTAATCGATGTAGATCATGTATGCCAACATTGACGTTCACTGCATTAATGCCTTGATTCGTTTGAAAATAACTAGAAGACGTACACGCCAATGAGTAGATTCTCGCTCGCCATGGACAAGGCTCTTACTTCACTCTTTTTATTGAGGGAATAGTTATATATCTTACGGTTTAATTTTAGTTTTGCCGTGATTTAGAAAAATCATATATACATCATACATAGATCACAGAATAGCACTGCAGATCAACAGGCCCTTTATCCGACCAGGGCTGTGACCAACATTATGCCAAAATAAATTAATCTCAGCTATCATAAACTTACCCCTCGATTCCCAGCATATCTATAGGCATCTCTAAAAGCCTCTTAAACACCACTATCATATCGGCCTCTAGCACCACCACTCGCAGTGCATTCTAGGCACCACCACCCTATGTGTTTAAGACTGGCTTGCACATATAACTAAAGGTCTCATCTTGACCAGTTCCTGTCTGCGCTGTTAAATGATTTTAGAAAAAACGCTACCCTATATCGCTTTGATTGTTGTCCATCTTACTCAAAGTTCTCCTCCGCTGTGCCGGCCCCAAATATTTTGCCGATCGATGAAAAATAAAAGTTATGAATGTTTTAAAAATCTTGAGATCAGCTGACTGGTCCCCTCGCCTGTCAATCAACACGATGAAGGTAACGCCCCTTCCGGGGGGGGGGGGGGCAGGACTATAAAACCCCCGGATGCCTGGACGTGAGTCAGTCACTCTGGAAGATCGCGAGGGAGAGGCGACAACAGTGATTCTAAGGTGTGAATCAACTGAACTGTGTGTCTGCAATGTACTTGCAATAAATGATGTGTTAGTCCTTAATGAAAATGCAATGAGTTGTTTGGCCTGCCCTGTGCTTGAAACTGCAATGGAAAATGGAAATGAAATGACAATGCAATGAGTTGTTTGGCTTGTCCTGTGCTTGAAACTACAATGCAAAAATGGAAATGAAATGACAATGCAATGAGGTGTTTTGCCTGCCCTGTGCTTGAAACTGCAATGCAAAATGGAAATATAATGACAATGTCGTGAGTTATTTGGCCTACCCTGTGCTTGAAACTGCAATGCAAAAGGGAAATGAAATGACAATGCAATGCGTTGTTTGGCCTGCCCTGTGCTTGAAACTGCAATGCAAAAATGGAAATTAAATGATAATGCAATTAGTTGTTTGGCCTGCTCTGTGCTTGAAATGGCAATGCAAAATAGAAATTAAATGAAAATGAAATGAGTTGTTTGGCCTCCCTGATACTACTAATTTCGGCCCACAAGGCCCCTATTAGCTGAGAAATCTCCTTCATTGCTGCCATCTGCAGAAAAATATGAAAAATGTCTTAAATTGATTCTATACCCTCTGCCACTTCTCTCTCACAGAGTATCTCTGTTTTGGGCGGAATTTCTGGCAGTTTCTGAGCTTCCAGCCCACAAGGTCTGAGTGACTGAGCCGCCAGCTCACCAGGCCGGAATGACTGAGCTGCCAGCCCACCAGGCCTGAGTGACTGAGCTGCCAGCCCACCAGGCCTGAGTGACTGAGTTGCCAGCGCACCAGGCGTGAGTGACTGAGTTGCCAGCTCACCAGGCGTGAGTGACTGAGCTGCCAGCCCATTAGGCCTGAGTGACTGAGCTGCCAGCCCAATAATCCATTCGGCCCACAATGTCCATATTAGCCCTCTTGAAACCAGTCCCTTTGGCCCACAACATTAATACTAGCGCTCCAGAAAGCCCCCCACTCCTGCCCACTGGCCACCAATATTGGAATTGGTGGAGAGGTGCAATATTGCGTTGGGGGACCAGCCCTCCCGTGTGAACATGGGACCCAATGGGTCACACTTAGTCTTGTCTCCTTGAAATGTTGTCCCTCTGACCTTAGAACGATGTCGTCTCGTCTTCCACATTTCCACACATGGATAATGGGTCTGATTGCCACCCTATCCAAGATCCTTTTGTTTTATAAGCTATCCGTTCGATAAACTGTGGCTCTTGGTAAAATTTGGAAATGTACCATTGAAATGATAACAACAAAAATAACATATATTTTACACCCTAATTTGTGGCGAGCATGGGTGATTTTTTAAAATTATAGTCGTGGGAGCAGGATAAGCTTATCTACAAGGAAACCATGTACTGCTGTGAAAAGACCAACGGCATCAAATGAATGGATAACACAATCATTGGGTTAGAATATTGTGATGGTTCCGTTTAAATTCCATGTATTTAATGACCGAAAATGAGTATGATACCTTGGTTTTGTTTGTGCAAATAACTGGAACAAACATGATAGATGTGTCAATTTAGTTATTCCACAAGGATTCAGTAGCAGAGATAAAGAACGAAATGCGTCATAGGTTCTTTGGTAATCGTGCTGACGAATTGAGTGGTTCACCAAGACCATGCATACGCCGACCAATAACCCGGTCTTTAACGTCCTCTATCTCGTTCTTGCTGCACTTGGCGTTCCAGGTAAGACTTTCAAACACTTGCCAAAATAGCTGTGCGGAGTTTGTGTCGCAACTGCATTCGTTGAATACGTTACATTGTCTCCTCTTCTCTGTGGTGGATACTTGATGAATAATTAATCGTCAGATTCTTCTGGGAAGTCACCGAGGTTTCACTGAAACTGGAATATTTCTTTAAAATTGAGCGTGAAAGATCTGCCCAGAGTTATTCCTGTACAGGTATATAATAATCAGTTGTAATCTGTGGCGCACATAGGTTAAAACGCTATTTGGTATACTGGCGGATATACTGGGGTGGATACTGGGGTGAATACGTTGAATCGGCGAGCGCACTGAAAAAGGCTACGGATTCTATAGTCTCAAATTTCCTAATGGTGATGATTAAAAATGCAAAACATTTAAAATATCAGTTTTAACGTTACAATATATTTTTTTGCTAACGTTTATAAAATTGTGAGTAAATACGCGACTTTTGCGTATGTAGAGCGAGAATGTAGTATGTAGAACAGATTAAAAACACTGAGCGCTGACGTAACTCTTCAGGGCAGGCATATGTCTGGGGGACATCGATAGGCGACGATTCGGGTCGGGGCTCTTTTTCAAACTGTTCTTGTCTGAAGAAGGGTTCCGCTCCAAAAGGTGGCCTATCCGTGTCTTCCAGAGATGCTAGTTGCTAAAGCACATTGTGATTTTTGGTAAGCCAGCATCTGCCGTTCGTTATATCTCCGACCAACCGATAAAGGAGGAAGAACCCATTGCAACGACGCCGAATAAATATGTAAACCTCAGGTGAAGCGATGAGCGTTAGTAAGAATCAAACTAAAGCACCTCATACTTTCCACTTTCCCCGTTCCCCGTCATCAATATAAAACAACATAAATCAGCAAGGGTAAAGCATTAATCCCTTCATGAATATATTAAATGCCTAAGTGCCACTAAGCGATTGATAGCTATTCAGAACATCGGCGAGGACGATGTACCTGAATGACGAGCGGCTAGTTCAATGATAATAAACGCGGAGGGAATTTGTTAAACTGGTTAACTGAAGGAACTGTGCCATTTTCAGCCGTAGATTACACAAAGCTTGTTTTAAGACGTGCCTGCAAAATAGCCGTTGATGCACGATTGCATGATTGAATGGTGGACCAGATTTGATGGGTTGTATGGGCCCAATTCTGCTCCTGTCTGTTATCTCTACCTGATGAAACAACCCGCCCCGTTCCATTTGTCCCAAGATCGACTGCATTTCATAATTCGCGGTACTCAAGGTGGTTGAAGGAATATGGAATCCCTCGGGACATGAAAGAAGAGAATATTTCGATTTAACGTACAAGATAAATGTTTGCAAATGAGTGTTGGAAAAGGAAGCACGAAACTGGGAAGAATTTTATGATGTTAATGATTCGATGAACTGGCAGAGCCAGGGTTGTCCGAGTGTTTTCGAATGTCCGAGCATCAGGTGTAAATAAAATGTCATCACCGATATGTTATTCCTCAAGGTCATTTAACCATGTCAATTATTTAGCATAAGCAATATTTAACATTTAACTTAAAGGGCCGCACAGTCGCGCAGCAGTAGAGTTACTGCCTGACAGCGACAGAGAGCCTGGTTCCACCCGGATTACTGTCAGTACGGAGTTTGTATTGTCTCCCTGTGTCCGCATATGTTTTCTACGGTTGCTCCGGTTTCCTGCCACATTGCAAAGACTTGCAGATTTGTAGGTTAATTGGCCTCTGCAAATTGTCCCTCATGTGCGTGAGATCGATAGTGATTCTGTATCTCTAAACTAAATTCATTTCGGTGGAGATAAAGTAGTTTTCAGATTGTACGATTAATAGCAAAATATGTGACTTAAACAGAAATGTCAGCAAAACTGTCGCAGTCATCTCTGTTTTCCCTTTCTCTCGCAGTTAATTTGGTGGCGATTGTTATCCTTCCCCGAGGAAAATGCGGTCTCTCTAGATGTATCACCCGGTACCTGGTTTCCATGGCAGTGACGGATCTCCTGGTAGTGGTCACTGGAGTCATGCTAAATCGAATTAGCGGCATTTATCTCCGAAGCAGTTTCTTATTCATCACACCGGTCTGTTGCTTCAGTAATGCCCTCGTTTATGCAGCGAGAGACTGTTCTGTCTGGCTGACTGTCGCTTTCACCTTTGATCGATTCATTGCCATTTGTTGCCGAAATCTGAAAGCAAAATATTGCACCAAGAAAATAGCCACATGGGTTATAGCGACGGTTTGTCTCCTGGGCTGTTTGAAGAATGTCCCGTGGTATTTTGCATACGCGCCTCTCTATATAGTTGGAAATGTACCTTGGTATTGCAGCATCAAATTGATGTTTTATTCCTCACCTCTCTGGACAGCGTTTCATTGGCTTGACCGCGCCTTCACCCCGTGTATAGCTTTCCTCCTAATTTTATTGTTGAATACTCTCACCATCAGGCACATTCTGATGGCAAATAGAGTCCGCATGCGATTGCAGGGACAGAATAAAAAGGTGACGCGGAGTGACTCGGAGATGGAGAGTCGCAGAAAGTCCATGCTTTTACTCTTCAGCATCTCAGGAAGCTTCATCCTGCTATGGACGGCCTATTTGGTCGAATTTTTATATGTTCGAATTACAAATGATTATTATTTCACCGGCTCGAATTTCAATGATCCCAAATTTATTTTGCAGGAAAGCGGAAATGTACTTCAGCTCACCAGCTGTTGTGTTAACACGTTTATATATGTAATTACCCAAAACAAATTCAGGGACGAACTGCAGACTGGGGTGAGATGTCTGTTGAGTCGCTGCCCTAAACTCGATTAATAAAAATGAATAAAAATGACCACGTTTACTACAATGAAAACCTTTATATTGGGAGCAGATGCGGCGGAGACAAAGGAATAGAGAGTATGCCATGGGGTCTTTCCAAAAGGCAGGGGGGGGGGGGGGTGTAGTCGAGATAACTGTGGGAGTCGGCTGGTTGTATTAGATTTCAGTTGCACTCTTTGCCTGGTTCGACATAACCAACAAAAAGGCGGACCTTCACGTCCAGCCTTCACATCAAAGATATAACCTTCCTAAATTTCTGTCGACTCGAACGTGATTTTACCAGTCGCATTTTCCCATCTCCACCCCTTTCCGCCACCCAAGCCGACTGTTCCCTGCGCTCCTCGTGGCTTCACTCATCACCTTCCCTATCAAACCACCCCCTCCACAAGTAGTTACCCCTGCAACCGGAGGAGATGTAGCACCTGCCCTGATACCTCCTCCCTCGCCACCATCCAGAGGCACAACTGTCCTACTAAGTGAGATGGAGGTTCAGGTGAAACACCTCTAACCTCATCTGCAGCAATCCAGTGTGGCCACTGTTCCTGTACATCGGCGATACCAAGAGAGTGGGCTCAGCGACCTTTCGCCGAACCATCCGGATATCCGGTTGTTAATCATCTTAACTCCCATTCCCACTCAAATACGGACCTTTCTGGCCTGTCTCCTCCATTGCTCTCGTGAGGCCACACGTAAACTAGAGGAAAAGTACCTAATATTCGTTGTTGCTTTATAACCAACGGTATGAACATCGAATTCTCCAATTTTAGATGAACTCTAACAACCCCTCCCTCCCAAGCAGAAGAATAAAAACGTGACTTTATGTTACAGATCCACGGCACATCGTCAATTATATATAAAGGTTCATACTTAACACAAAACATAGGCATGTTTTTAAATAGCTCACAAAAAAACAATCACCTTGATCACAACAGCAGGTTTACTCTGTACAATATGAGGTGCTGCAGTGTACTATTTAACCATTTCCAAAGTACGTAACATGTGTAAGACGTTTAAGCGTAAGGGGATGAATTCGCCATTATGATAATCCAAATAAGATTCAGATTCAGGTTCAGATTCAACTTTATTGTCATTGTGCAATGTACAGTACAGAGACAACGAAATAAAGGAAGGATTGTGAAGAAAGAATAAAAAGAAAAGCAATGGTAGAGGTATTAGTTACTCGACCCTGTGTATTTCATATGTTTATCTGAATATTTCTCCGAGATGGTGTCACGTGGTGAGGGGGGTGGGGGTGGAGGAGGGGAGAGCTGGTAAACTGGGATTGATGGGAGTAAACGAAGGGCAAGGGAAGGAAGTCAGTTGGAGCTAAGATAGCGGAAGTGACGGTGGAGATAGAGCCGACGATGGAGAGTTAAAACGAGAGACTTTTAAGAGGCAAAAATGCTGGAATCTGACCAGCAACGTTGAGGTCGAACCTTAAAAGAGAAGGCTAATGGGCAGCGATAATCAAATGGGAGGGCAATAGGAAACTCTGTGATGAAAGGAGGGAGGAAGCAGGTGAGGTCCCTACCTGGTCGGAGAAGCAGCTTTTCTCCGGGCTGCACTTTCGACCCGTCCTCGCGGCCTACCAGCGGGCCTGGAGCGGCGTTTCCTGAGGGGACCGCACAGTACCTCGGCTTCGGCGGCGGCACAGCGCTGGAGCGCTATTGCGGAGCGGGCGATGCCTTGCCCGGGTCGCCGCGCTGGAACTCCGGAATCCCGAGACCGCCGAGAAAAACATCGCGGAGCTGTGGGTCTGCGGAGCAGCCGGTCTGTGGAGCGGCCAGCTGCGGGCGGCGGCGCTGATATTAACATCGGGAGCCTGGGATCTCTCGATGAGATCGCCAGTGGTGGAGCTCCATTCGGCGAGGCCTAGTTGGCTTCGGAAGCCGCGGTCTCCGGTAAGGAAAGCGGCCGTTCCAGGGTTCCCATGCCGCTGAGAGGACTCTCCCGACGCCGGAGCACCATCACCCGGCGAGAACGGCCTGGAACATCGGGCCTCCTTAAAGGCAACTGTGGAGGCCTCAATAGGCCCGACTATGGGTGGACATGGGATGGGGACTGGACATTGTGCCTTCCCTCATAATGGGAACCATTGTGGGGGGTTGTTTTTATGTTTACATTTCTTTATTACTGTCATGTCTGTATTCTTTCTTTATGTGCTGCATTGGCAAGAAGCATTTCACTACACCTGGGTGTATGTGACCAATAAAATAACCTTTGAACCTTTTAACCTTTCAACCTTTGTGAGAGCACAAAACTGGGATAATTGGGGTCTTGATCAAAATATGAAGGCCTCGCCTTCACGTGATTCCACACGCACTCCCTCAACAAAGTAATTTACAGAGGCAAATTAAGATCGATAAATTGAGGTGACATATTGAATATTCGCTGTCCTCGTGTATCCAAAGTCAGTGAAACAATCTCCATTGGAACATAGCTGTCGGGACCATTTGATGTCCGAAATCATCGGAGTATAGTGTGGCTGATCAGAGGACGGTAAACACCCAACCGTTTATTCGCGTGTATCTCCACCAACCTCATTCACTGCGCCCCGTGTTCCCGATGTGGCCTCCGGTACATCTTCCACGGTCTGCCGTGGCCTGAAGGAACTCCCGGTTGCTCACCATTTTAACTTATTTACCAATTCCCATATTAACCTATCTGACCTGAGCATCCTCCGCAGCCAGAGTGAGGCACACGCCAACTGGAGGAACGGCAGAATATATATTCCGTTTGGGTACTTTACAACCCAACGGCATGAAAATCCAATTCTCAAATTTTCGGTAACATCTATCAACCCCTTTCCCTCCCCGTTCCCGTTCTCCCCAGACCCTCCTTCTTCCATAAATACTTCCCAGTGCACTAACTGGACTCGCACCTTCGTCTCCCCTCGCCCTCTACATACACCTATATTCCTTCATCCGGTTTCACAATTCGAAACACTTCAATCCTTTTGTCACATGCCTTCTGTTTTTACATCTCTTGACTTTGTGCATACATCTGCCTATCAGAACCCTGCCACGCGTTGTCCTGTCCGTCTTCACTTTTAGCCCTCCCTCCCCCTCATCCCCCCCCCCCCCGCCGCCGCATGCAATCAGTCCGAGGAAGGGTCGTGGCCCGAAACATCGCATATTCATGTTGTCCAAAAATGTTGCCCTACCCGTTGAGATATATTAACACTTTTCGTCTTTTATTTTCTATGTTTCTATGTAACATTTGTTTACATGGAGCTTCTCTGAAGTAACCCTCTCACAGAGCTGAATGGCCGTATATTTCGAACATCAGACCGTTCGTTTATGCTGCACGTTACTGTACGTCACACCATAAAACACATCTGACCCTCACAATCATTGTGCCTTCGCTTGGTCTAACTTAAAAAATAGGCTGCACTGTGAGCCGAGCTCTCCCCTCTCTGCGACGGTCAATTTTTACATTATACTTTTTCATTTTCCACTTTAAGAAACCTCTAGATTTTGCTTGATCTGTGCAGTTATACTGACCCAGTGAACAAAACCGCCTCATGCCCACGAATACGAAAATAAGAATCGAGCCTGGAAAATTGGGCAAACCATTGCAAGTTGCCCATAATAGTTCAGTTTGATAGATTAATATAAATAACAAAAGCTGCGGTAAGGATGCAAATTGAAGCAAAGATAACTCTTGTTACTGTTGTTTATTCTTGGTTAGAACGTCAATAGTGGCGAGAAAGGATCAGTTTAGTTCTGGAGCTGAAATTTCAGAAACAGATGCAATGAGTCTCATCATTAAATGCTCACAATTTTTATTTGTAATCGTGGCATAATTATTTATCTTTTGTAAATTTATCTATATTATCTATATGCCATGCATCAAGCCTCCTGAACATACAGGGCGGCACGGTGGCGCAGCGGTAGAGCTGCAGCCTTACAGTTTGACTTTCTTCCCAACCAATTGTTCAAGCGCTTTTGATTGCAACATGCGCCTTCATTTAGTTCAACAAAGAATCTGATAAGTTACTAAAGTTACTAAAGAACCTTGTCCCCGGTTCGATCCCAACTACGCAGACCCGGGTTCGATCCCAACTACGGTGCCGTCTGTCCGGAGTTTGTACGTTCTAACCGTTCTCCCGCGTGGCATTTCTCCGGCAGATCTTCGGTTTCCTTCCACACGCCAAAGACGTACAGATTTATTGGTTAATTGTTGGTATAAGTGTAAATTGTCCCTAGTGTGGATAGTGTAGGATAGTGTTAATGTGCGGGGATCACTGGTTAGCGCGGGCTCGGTGGGCCGAAGGGCCGAAGGGCCTGTTTTCGCGCTGTATCTCTAAACTAAACTCAAAATATGTTTGAAATATATACGAAATGCATTAATTTTCTTGGAAAAGGCACCGTTGTTGTCCTATGCATCCGACAAGCAGTGCGAAGAGGGGGGATGTGCAGCTAATTATTTAGTTGCCTCGCAGGAAGGGGACCTGGCAATTTTCTCTATTTTGCCTGGCCTCAAATGTAACTGGAGCGCTACCAAAATTTAGATAGGTCTCGGACGCATTTCTGTAGATCGAGGTCAGCACAACTTGCCGACGGAAGATAAGAGGAAGGCAGACTCTGCTACTTTTGGACTGGCAAGTGGCCACGTTTTTGCTTTGCCTAAGTAGTTGTTTTAAGAATAATACCAGAAACAAATACGATCTGAATAATATTAGCTTATCAACAAATATTTGTATATGTTTGGGCCACTAAAGGAATGAAATAACGAGGGTGGTGATGTACAGGTCTGATCGGCATAGTCCTTGAAATTTTGGCATCCGTTTATTATTGTCCATTTATCTAGATACAGTGAAAAACTTGATTTGGTGCACCTCAAAATTTATATGACAAAAAAAAACTGAGGAAATCAATAGTTAATCGATGTAGATCATTTATGCCAACGTTGACGTTCACTGCATTGATTCGTTTGAAAATAACTAGAAGAGGTACAACGCTAAGGAGTAGATTCTCGCTCGCCATGGACAAGGATGTTACGTCACTCTTTTTATTGAGGTAATAGTTATATCTCCTACAGGTTTAATTTAACTGTTTTGCAGTGATTTAAAAAAATCATATATACATCAAACATAGATCACAGAATAACACTGCAGATGAACAGGCCCTTCATCCAACCAGGCCAGTGACAAACATTATCCCAAAATAAATTAATCTCAGCTACCCTAAACTTACCCCTCGACTCCCTGATATCTATGGGCATATCTGAAAGCCTCTTAAACACCACTATCATATCGGCCTCTAGCACCACCACTCGCAGTGCATTCTTGGCACCACCACCCTATGTGTTTAAGACTGGCTTGCACATCTATCTAACTAAAGGTCTCATCTTGACTAGTTCCTGCCTGAGCTGTTAATTGATTTTAGAAAAAAAGTTACCCTATATCGCTATGATTTTTGGCCATCTTACTCAAAGTCCTCCTCCGCTGAGCCAGCCCCAAGTATTTTTCCGATCGATGAAAAATAAAAAAGTAATGAATGTTTAAAAAATCTTGAGATCAGCTGATTGGTCCCCTCGCCTGTCAATCACCATGATGAAGGTAACGCCACTTCCGGGGGGGGGGAGCAGGACTATAAAACCCCGGATGCCTGGACGTGAGTCAGTCACTCTGGAAGATCGCGAGGGAGAGGCGACAACTGTGATTCTAAGGTGTGAATCAACTGAACTGTGTGCCTGCAATGAAAATGCAATGAGTTGTTTGGCCTGCCATGTGCTTGAAACTGCAATGGAAAATGGAAATGAAATGACAATGCAATGAGTTGTTTGGCCTGCCCTGTGCTTGAAACTACAATGCAAAAATGGAAATGAAATAACAATGCAATGAGTTGTTTTGCCTGCCCTGTGCTTGAAACTGCAATGCAAAATTGAAATTAAATGACAATGCAATGAGTTGTTTTCCCTGCCCTGTGCTTGAAACTGCAATGCAAAATAGAAATGAAATGACAATGCAATGAGTTATTTGGCCTGCCCTGTGCTTGAAACTGCAATGCATAATAGAAATGAAATGACAATGCAATGAGTTATTTGGCCTGCCCTGTGCTTGAAACTGCAATGCAAAAGGGAAATGAAATGACAATGCAATGGGTTGTTTGGCCTGCTCTGTGCTTGAAACTGCAATGCAAAAATGTAAATTAAATGCAAATTAAATGAGTTGTTTGGCCTACCTGAAACCACTAATTTCGGCCCACAAGGCCACTATTAGCCGAGAAATCTCCTTCATTGCTGTCATCTGCAGAACAATATGAAAAATGTCTAAAATTGATTCTCCACCCTCTCCTCCTTCTCTCTCACAGAGTATCTCAGCTGTTTTGGGCGGAATTTCTGGCAGTTTCTGAGCTGCCAGCCCACAAGGCTTGAGTGACTGAGCTGCCAGCCCACCAGGCCTGAGTAACTGATCTGCCAGCGAACCAGGCCTGAGTGACTGAGCTGCCAGCCCTCCAGGTCTGAGTGACTGATGTGCCAGCCCATTAGGCCTGAGTGACTGAGCTGCCTGCCCAAGAATCCATTCGGCCCACAATGTCCATACTAGCCCTCTGGAAACCAGCCCCTTTGGCCCACAAAACCCACACTAGCGCTCCAGAAATCCCCCCCCCCCCCCCCCACTGGCAACTTAGTCTTGTCTCCTTTAAATGTTGCCCCTCTGACCTTAGCACCATATCGTCTCGTCTTCAATATTTCCACCCATGGAAAATGGGTCTGATTGCACCTTATCCAAGATCCTTTTGTTTTATAAGCTATTACTTATCCGTTCGATAAACTGTGGCTCTTGGTAAAATTTGGAACTGAACCATCGAAATGATAACCACAAAAATAACATATATTTTACAGCCTAATTTGTGGCGAGCATGGGTGTTTTTTTTAAATTATAGTCGTGGAAGCAGGATTCCAGCCGAATTTCTGGAGAGCAAACACCACTTATATAGCTCGTTCTACCTGTTTAGCTTAAAAATGACCCCCCCCCCCTCCCCCATCCCCACCACCCATCGGAGAGAACAGCGAGGGTTCTTTGTTCTTGTTCCGAATTGGGTAAGAGTTGAAGAAAAGTGCCCTTTTCGACGCGCCAGTCAAGTGGTGACCTGACCTCTCTGGGAAAAGGAGAAGTTCAAAATGCAATAGATGCGGCCGCGCTGAATTCTATCTTTAATAAGTCTCATAATCAGGCAACCATGAACTAGAGACAGACAAAATGCTGGAGTGACAATGGGTCAGGCAGCATCTCTGAGGAATAGGTAATATTTCGGGTCAAGACCATTCTTCAGACGGGTTTCGACACGAAACGTCACCAATTCCTTTACTCCAGAGATGCTGCCTGACCCGCCGAGTTTCTCCAGCTTTTTGTACACTTGTTCAGACTTTCGGTTATGGATCTGCAAAGTTTCTGTGGAATTTGCCTGACAATCCACAAATTGCTCTGCTTGCTATCTCTCTTCATTTCTTTTGATTTTTCTGATGCCCTATTCACACCCTGTTCCAATCCGATTCGTTCTGGATCTGATCTCACACACTGTTCATACCTCCAAGTTTATGCCATATCAATCACCACAAATTTTGGACTGGTTCATCCTTCTTCGCAATCTTTTTAAACAGCAAACGGGCAACTGATTGAATGATTACTGCATTGAAAAGCTATTTTAAAGAATCTGCACAGTGTCTTGATTATGCAGCATTTCCACAAATAATAACATAATCATATATTTTTATCACAGTTAATAGTACACGCGTATGATTTACAGTTTAGCTACCCAAAGCCGCAGGATGGAGATGTCTTCTTGGATGTAGATATAGATCAGCCATGATTGAATGGCGCAGTAGACTTGTTCGGTCGAATGGCCTAATTCTGCTCCTATCACTTATCACTCATGATGCTGGAATCTGGAGCGACAAAAATCTGCTGCAGGAAGATCCGTGGGTTGCGCTGCATCTGTGTGTGCGTGTGTGTGTGTGTGTCGGGGGGGGGGGGGGGGTATAGCTAGTATTAAGGGGCGAATGGGGGTGGTGAGACAGGAGCTAATACATGTCCTAGGAGTGGTGAAGGATGATGGCAGATATTAGAATATTGGAATTTTAGTAAACACAACCGTGTTCTGCTTTTTATTCATTTCCATGGCAATCCTGTATTCATCTTCTTAATTGCCATTTGTTTCTGCCGATGCTCGCCCATCTCCCATTATCCTGACCAACATTCACAAACTGGACAAAATGGATGTAAAAAAATGAGATTGTATTTGTGAAGCTGCCAAAAGAGATAGTTGCGGCAAGCACAATAACACAATTTAAAAGACACCTGGACAGGTTCATGGATAGGAAATGTTTCAAGGGATATTGGCCAAATACAGGCAAATAGGTCTAGTTTGGAAGGGACATCTTGATCAGCGTGGACAAGTCGGGCGATGGAGGCATGTTTCTTAGCGGTATTACCCTGTTACCCTAATTGCAATACCCAAGTGATGTCCTTCTCTTAGACAGTAGCTCCTTAATAATGGATTGCATTGGATATTTTTGGTTCTGTGCAGCTAATTTATCTCTGACGCAAAATGGCAGGCGATGGATCATGCCGGGCAGCAGAGAACTCATCCAGGTCACTCCGGGATTGTTCTGTATCAGTTTTTCATTGTGCCTTGTACGTATCAATAATAAACCAATGTCACCCAAAATGACGTTGTTGTTAATCACTGTGAAGTAATTTTATATCAGGCATGAAATTTGTGGCAGTGACTGTTGGTCTACATCTGACCGGAGGGTAGGTGACAGTCACTTGTATATGTAGATGGATTGGAAACGAGTAGAGGTATTTGTACCAAATGCAGGCAAATGGGACTAAATTAGACGGGCCTTCTTGGTCGGAATGGATGAGTTTGGCCAAAGCGTGTTTCTGTGCTTTATGACTACCACATTATCTGGCCGATCACAGTGAAACACCACACGCTTTCCCGTGTTAAACTGCATTTGATATTTCTTCGCCACCACATCAGAAAAAGGATACATTGTGCTCGGAGCGAGAACACTGCACGTTTTCCACAACTATATCTGAACATGAAGTGTAAAGTTATAAAGGAAGGTTTGAGGAATGAAGGATTTGATTATTTTAGAAACATTAAATGGTTATCTTCATCACAATAACAACATATAAACATTTATAACAGAAACATAGAAAAATAGGTGCAGGAATAGTCCATGCAGCATTTTGAGCCAGCACCGCCATTCAATATGATCATGGCTGATCATCTCAAATCAGTTCCCGTTCCTGCATTTCCCCCATATCCGTTGATCCCTGTAGCCCTAAGAGCTAAATATAACGCTCTTTTGAAAAAAAATCCAGTGAATTGGCCTCCACTGCCTTCTGTGGCAGAGAATTCCACAGATTCACAACTCTCTGGGTGAAGAGGTTTTCATCATCTCAGTCCTAAATGGTCTACCCCTTATTCTTAAACCGTGAACCCTGGTTCTGGATTTCCCCCAACACGGGGAACATTTTTCCTGCGTCTAGCCTGTCCAATCTTTAAGAATTTGAAATGTTTCTATAAGATCTTTCTATAAGTTTCTATTCAATGTTTCTGTAATAAAAACGTATAAATCGCATTTGGACGGGTACATGGACAATAAACGTTGGAGGAATATGTCAAACACCGAATAGGTGAATGAGCCGAGAGTGTTGTTGCCGGTGCTTTATGACTTTATGAGTGCAATGTTGCCTTGTTAAAACCCCTTTCACATGTGCTTTGCGGCTTCAGTGGTGAGCATTTACACATTCATTCAAACTATTGTGTTGAGACCCTTGGCGGAATTCAAGGACGAAATATAATATGTCTGCTTAAACAAATTGATTTCACGAAAGGATAGTAGTTCACGCGTTATTCTAATTGCAGGTTTTAGGAATTTCAAAGTAATTTGTTAGGATGACAGTATCAAACACACGTCACGAGAGATTCTGCAAAATCCGTGCACTGTATAATCTAAACCAAACCACTTTGCGCAGGTCAGCAAAACATTTCTTCACACCAAGGATGATGGGGTAGTGAAATTGTTTAAGAAGCTGTGAGAAACTCAAGCTCAGCTATAGGTTTAGGTCAGAATTTTAGTTCTAGTTAGTCCCAATGGACTGCCGTTAGATTGTCCCAATCTAATTGGGGGATTGGGGAAGGACATTCGAGTGGGCTGGAGGATGTGGAACGGGATCTGAAGTTGTCAAGTTTCAAAATTGGTTTGCCAAACGAAAGCATGTTGAGGAATAGTGTAGCAGGGAACTGCAGATGCGAGTTTAAACCGAAAATAAACCAGAAATGCTAGAGTAACTCAGCGGGGCAGCCAGTTTACCTGGAGGGAAAGAATGGATGACATTTCGGGTCGAGATCCATCTTTAGACGCTGAAAAGTCTGAAGAAGTGTCTCGACACGAAACGTCACACATTCCTTCTCTCTAGAGATGCTGCCTGTCCCGTTGAGTTACTCCAGCGTTTTGTGTCAACAAATTAGATGTCCTGGCTGGCCTAAGGGAGGTTTTGTATCATTGGCTCACCTGTTTTTAGGCTATGCAAATATGGGACCGAAAAGGTAATTCACAGGTTTTGCCGAAAGTATTAAGCTTTTTGGGCATTGTGCCGGTTGAGTTCAAGACTATCCGCCGGGTGGCGCTGCCAGCGATGGCAGCCTCGCCAACCGTCTGTGCCTTTCGTCTTTTTTGTTATTTGTAGTGTGTTTTAAAACGTTTGTGTTAATGTTCTCTGGTAGGGTGGGGGAAGGGGTAGGGGGAAACTTGTTTTCAATCACTTGCCGGAGATGCGTTAGTTTTCCGGATCGTATCTCCGGTCGCTTTGCGGCCTAACATCATGGAGGTGGTGGCCCTGCTCGAGACGGACTTTGATACACACCGCGGGGCCGTGGACGAACCATCGGAGCCTGCGATCCCTTGCCTGATTTGAAACTCCAACTGCGGTCTGCGGATTTCAATATTGAGGAACTCGCAGTATGGGGAGAAAACATGAACGGGGTACTGATTTAGGATGATTAGCCATGTTCATATTGAATGTCGGTGCTGGCTCGAATGGCTGAATGGTCTATTCATGCACTTTGTTTCTAAGTTTCAATGAGCCGAAACATGACCCATCCTTTTTCTCCAGGGACACTGCCCGACCCGTTGAGTATTCCAGCACGTTCTGTCTATCCACTCAAATGAGGTACATTCCCCATCTGTCAATCGACCTCGCGGTAAATCTTGCATTTCTTTTGTCTACGCTTTTTCTGCAGCTGTAACTCTATATTCTGAATTCAATTTCCTTTTTCGTTTGCACTGCCTGTTGTAATAATATATGATTTGTATCTTATCATGTATGAATGATGAGAATGCGAATGTTTAGGACGAATGTGAAAAACATTTATTGACAACATATGCATTGTGGCAAGTTTTGAGGTTTCTTACTGCCCAGAGCAAGGAAGGTTGGAAATATTTCGTAAAAATTTACATATACGTTTCAACAAGATAAATAAAAATAAACTATTCTTTTGTGGATGGTTAAAAATACACAACTGGGCGGGTGTTGCAATCATTTAAGGTAATGCATGAAATGTTCATGGCAGATTAGGTGAGGAAGGCTTGTGCACAGTTACAGGCCACACGGTGGCGCTGCTAGAAAACCCTCTGCCTCGCAACGCAAGAGAGTTCGATGCTGATCTGCGCTGCAGCTTGTGTTGTGAGCGTGTGGGTTTACCCCGGTTCGGTTTTCTCCCACTTCTTGAAGTCGTTTAGCTTGTCGCTATAAATTACCTATATGGTGTAGGTGAGTGGTAGACTCATTTAGGTTCAGATTTAGGGCTAATATTGTCACGGAACACGGAAAAGCTTAATGTTCAGTATCTGATTTTGGTCATTAGTCCAATGTAAGGAATGTAGCAGGTATTTTGTGGTAAGTGAACTTCCATAAACAACAATGAGCCAATCGCGGAATATTGCGCCTAATTTAAAGATTTTTTCTCTTCATAACATCCCCCTAAATACACCATGCCTGGCCATACAGTAGCTACAGTACTGGAGTTCCAGAATAGGATTATGTTCATAAATCTTGGTAATGGGAATTGAAACCAGGTCCCATCTGACTCAGTTGGGAGGAGGAACCGCGACGAAGAAGTTAGCGACAGCCCGTCTGTGGGGTATTGTGGCTGATTGTGCAACTCCTGGACTGCACGTCTCTTTATGGATGTTTTGGCTTCGTGCAGTGAGTTGTGAATTACCCAAGATCTTTGTGATAAGATGCTCAACGAAGCCCCCCGTAATATGTTGCCAGTGTAAACAGGTCCGTACACTAAAATAGATCACTTATCTTCCTCTACGGCAATAAATCCGCAGCTTCGCATATAGAGGCCATGAGATCCAGGGTAATTGGCAAATATGATGGAAATAGGCTTAGCTATAGGACTGCGAGGGTGATAATAGAGTTCCTCGTGATTCATGGAGAAGGCTGAGGGATGAACTGATGGGGATGTACAAAATTATGTAGGGTACAGGTAGATTAGGGATTATTGGATATTGCCACAATATCTACGTAGAATTGGTTGAAGGTAAGAAATAAAAGTTTCAGAGGAAGTCTTTACGCGGAGGATAGCTGGAATTTGGAATGCACTGCTTGAGAGAATAGTGGATGCAGAGACTGCCACCATATTTATAAGTATCTACTGGAGCAATGGAATCACTAAAATATTGAAGATTACGGACTAACTGCAGGGCAATCTGGTTAGATAGATTAGTATCTATCTATAGTATCTATACTTCATGATTCATGATCAGCATAGATAGGGTGGACCGTGTGCGCCGTTTTATGCCGTATGCGTTATAAAGTGGTCACATGCAAGTGTGTGTGCTCCCCTCACACGACTCACAGAATGATAACATTGACACGATTACCCCAATTATTTTACCATGAACTACAAATGCTTCAAACTTGAGCAAATACCAGGTGCTGGAGCAACTCAGCGGATTAGGCAGCATCTGGGGGGTGCGAATCGATTGGCGACGTATCGGTTCGGGTCGTTTCATCTGAATGATTCAGATTAGAATGGCGGGTGTGTGGGATATCCTGTGCTTTCAATGCATTACTTAAAAGAAGAAGAAAAAAATCCACCTGCGTGGTTTAAGCACAATTCTTCAATTGAGCAAATAATCGAGTTAAGAGTTGTGTCTTGGACACCGCACGGCTAAAATCACCATAATTCCAGAAAAAATAATTAGAAATAAAAAGTCAAAAAATAAAACTGTGTGTGGGCAGGCAGTTTGTACTTGAAAAACTTTCCAGCGTCACATGCTTATAAGGTCATAAAAGATGGGAATAGAATTAGACCACTCGGCCCTTCACGTCTACTCCTCCATTCAATCATGGCTGATCTATCGCTCTCTCCTTACCCCATTCTCTGCCTTCACCCCATAACTCCTGACACCCGCACTAATCAATAATCTATCTATCTTAAAACACATAAATGACGGCCTGCACAGCCTTCTGTAGCAACGTATTTCACAAATTCACCACCCTCTGACTAAATAAATTCCTTATCATCTCCTTCCTGAAGGGACGTACTTTAACTATGAGGATATGACCTCTAGTCCTAGACCCTCCTACCAGGGGAAACATCCTCTCCACATCCTCTCTCCAGGCCTTTCACAATCGGAACGTTTCAATGAGGTCTACTCTCATTTTTCTAAACTCCAGCAAGTACAGGCCCAGGGCCGTCAAACTCTCATCACGTGTTAACCCAGTAATTCCTGGGATAATTCATGTAAACGTCCTCTGTACCTTCTCTAGAGCCAGCACATCCTCCCTCAGATATGGTGCCCAAAATTGCTCACAACATTCCAAATGTGGCCTGAACAGCGCTTTATAGAGCCTCAGCGTTACATCCCTGTCTTTTTTTCTACCCCCCGTGAAATAAATACGAACATTGTGTTTGCTTTCTTTACTACCGATTCAACATGCAGGTTAACTTTTTTGGGAATCTTGCACAAGCACTCCCAAGTCCCTTTGCACCTCCGATTTCTGAATAGACTCAACGATTCATAGAGTGATAGAGTGTTGAAACACACCTTTCGGCTCAACTTGCCCACACCGACCAACACCGGCCGGATTCTCTCCCCATTTAGAACCTAATCTACACCTTTATACCTTCTACCAAAATACACGACTCCACACTATGCTGCACGATATTCCATCTGCCGCTACTATGCCCACTCTCCCAACCTGTACACGCCTTTCTGCATTCTCTCCTTTCTCAACACTACATGCCCTTCCACCTATTGTGTATCATTCTCAAACCTAGGGACAAAGCCTTCAATCCCCTCGTCCAAATCATTAATATACAACGTGAAGAGTAGTGGCCCCAGACCCGACCCATGTGGAACTCCGCTGGTCACTGGCGGCCAATCAGAAAAAAACCCCTCTTCATTGGCAATCGGGACACATTGAGATAGAAATGTTTCTTAACATTTTTTGTTATTTGTAGTGTGTTTTAAAACGTTTGTGTTAATGTTCTCTGGTAGGGTGGGGGAAGGGGTAGGGGGAAACTTGTTTTCAATCACTTGCCGGAGATGCGTTAGTTTTCCGGATCGTATCTCCGGTCGCTTTGCGGCCTAACATCATGGAGGTGGTGGCCCTGCTCGAGACGGACTTTGATACCCACCGCGGGGCCGTGGACGAACCATCGGAGCCTGCGATCCCTTGCCTGATTTGAAACTCCAACTGCGGTCTGCGGATTTCAATATTGAGGAACTCGCAGTATGGGGAGAAAACATGAACGGGGTACTGATTTAGGATGATTAGCCATGTTCATATTGAATGTCGGTGCTGGCTCGAATGGCTGAATGGTCTATTCATGCACTTTGTTTCTAAGTTTCAATGAGCCGAAACATGACCCATCCTTTTTCTCCATGGACACTGCCCGACCCGTTGAGTATTCCAGCACGTTCTGTCTATCCACTCAAATGAGGTACATTCCCCATCTGTCAATCGACCTCGCGGTAAATCTTGCATTTCTTTTGTCTACGCTTTTTCTGCAGCTGTAACTCTATATTCTGAATTCAATTTCCTTTTTCGTTTGCCTCTCTTCATTGGCAATCGGGACACATTGAAATACGAGACAGACTAGCCACATAATTCATTCCTTTCTTAATTCATGTTTCGACAGCATAAGCTCTTCCATTCAATGAATAGCCTTTATACCAATGCCAAAAAACATAAATCGTCTTGAGATAAATCACTGGTATCGCGATCGTATTTTCTGCTGACTTGTTAGCACGCAACAAAACCTTTTCACTGTACCTTGGTACATTTGACAATAAACTAAACTAAACTAAACTAAACTAAATCTATTGGTCACGATTTATCATATATTTAATGGGCAATCTGCCTTTTGTGCCTCTGCCAGATGTCTAAATATTCCATTAAATGTTAGTTTTCAAGTAATCTATAAATGGAGACCATATTATAATGAATAATTCTGTTTTGTCAATTAAGACATATCTATTTTTTTTCCAAATGTAAGGTCTCCGACATCTCCATACTCCACATCTTGATTGTGGGGGTTGTTGGGTTTTTCCAAAATGTTAATAACAATTTTCCCAATTATTATACTGTAATCAAGGAAATTTCTTTGGTATATTGTGAGTTTTAGGTAATGTTCTGATATGCCCAATATTATTAATTTAGGGTCGGGATCCATTTGGATATTGACGACTACAGAGATTATTTAAAAAATATCCATCCAGTAATTTTTTAATTTGAATACAGTTTACAAAAGTATGGGTTAAATTAGCCAATTGGTATTGACATTTATCACAGATAGGAGAGATATTAGGAAAAATTCTATTTAATTTTGTTTTAGAATAATGCAGTCTATGTAGGACTTTAAATTGTATTAAATAATGTCTGGTATTTAACGAACATTGGTGTATTTGTAGGCTTTCGTCCCAAGTATCTTTCGTTATAGGTTGAGCTAATTCCTTTTCCCATGCTAGTCTGTATAATTCCATCGACGGATTCTCACTGTCTAAAAATGTATTATAAATGTGAGATATTAATTTGACTATGTTAGGGTGTTTATTCAAACATTCATCTAGAATCTCTGGTTCTCTGGTTCTGTATTCTCGTTTATTCCCATTTATAGATTACTTGAAGGGGTAAATCGGACCGGCACGGAGGCCGGACTGAAGCCTGAACCCAGGATTAGATGAATAGTTATGTTCTCTGACCTACGGACCTATCTCCCAAGTGGGAGAATGGAGAGGTGAGCCGAGGGGGCTAAGCGAGGAGGGAGCGAGTGAGGGAGGGAGGGAGGGAGCGAGGGAGGGAGGGAGGGAGCGAGGGAGGGAGGGAGGGAGGAAGGGAGGCAGGGAGGCAGCCAGGCAGGCAGCCAGGCAGCGAGGGAGGGAGGGAGGGAGGGAGGGAGGGAGGGACCGAGGGAGCGAGCGAGGGAGGGAGGGAGCGAGGGAGGGAGGGAGGGAGGGAGGGACCCAGCGAGGGAGGGAGGGAGGCAGCGAGGGAGGGAGGGAGGGAGGGAGAGAGCGAGCGAGAGAGGGAGGGAGCGAGGGAGGGAGGGAGGGAGGGAGGGAGCGAGGGAGGGAGGGAGGGGGGAGGGAGGGCGGGCGGGCGGGCGGCGGGAGGGAGGGAGGGCGGCGGAGGGAGGGAGGGAGGGAGGGAGGGGAGGGAGGGAGGGAGAGAGAGAGGGAGGGAGGGAGGGAGGGAGGGAGGGAGGGAGGGAGGGAGAGAGGGAGAGAGGGAGAGAGGGAGAGAGGGAGAGAGGGAGAGAGGGAGAGAGGGAGAGAGAGAGAGAGAGAGAGAGAGAGAGAGAGAGAGAGAGAGGGAGGGAGAGGGAGGGAGAGAGGGTGAGATGGAGAGAGAGGGAGAGAGGGAGACAGAGGGAGAGAGGGAGGGAGGGAGAGAGGGAGAGAGGGAGGGAGGGAGAGAGAGAGAGAGAGAGAGAGAGAGAGAGAGAGAGAGAGAGAGAGAGAGAGAGAGAGAGAGAGAGGGGAGAGGGATGGAGTGAGGGAGGGGAGGGAGGTATGGGAGGGTAGGGTTCGGGAGTTAGTTAGGGAGGGCTGGAGTGATGGAGGGAGGGAGGTGATGTGCTTGCTCTCGTTCTCTCTTAGCTATTCGCTCCTCTCTCTCTCTCTCTCTCTCTCTCTCTCTCTCTCTCTCTCTTTCTTTCTTTCTTTCTTTCTTTCTTTCTTTCTTTCTTTCTTTCTTTCTTTCTTTCTTTCTTTCTTTCTTTCTTTCTTTCTTTCTATATAAATAAATAATTAGAGGCAATGTTAATAGGTAACCGATAAAGGAGGATCCCAGCTACTTTGGTAACTGGGTCCCTGGAAACCTGGATACTTAATATGTAACGGTTAAACACAGTCTGCACTGGTTTGTATTAGGATATGCAGATGGCTCTAATAAAAATGTATTAAAACAAAAACAAAAAACAACAAAAAATGTTAGTTTTCCTTTCCCACAGAATTCCTTGTTAGGTGCATCTCAATTGATTATTATCATTGAAATGCTATCAGCCGCATTCAAATCGCGTGGAAACGTAAAAAGGAATTTACAATTGGCTTTATTGCCATTTATTTAAATCTGAATCCTTTGGCATCAAACTCTTTTGCCAATAAAAACGTGTTTTAACTTTTCAATCAAAAGACCATGTAACGGAACACTTCTATCAAATGCCTCGTTCGTCTCTGTTATCGACTGCAGAACAATCTAAGTACAACTTCGTCCTTCATCAAATCAGTCTCAAGGATTCTGGTCATCAGACAGGAAAGTGCTGAGGCCAAGTTCAGATCACCCAATATCTCGTGAAGGCTTGAGCGGGTTTGAAGGAGAGCACAGTTCCTCCAATTATGTTTCATGCATTGATTATGTTTTCGTGGCAATGCTTTGCAGTCCCTTCAAGTCAAGTTAAGTCACATTTATTGTCACAAGTACTATGACACACAGCAGCATCAGGTTGCAGTTTATTCATATATAGTTAAGTACGGTAATGTATGGGTACAATCATAACATTGCTCGCAGCAGTATCACGGGCAAATTGTCTCAGAGAAACATGTGAAACCGTACATTATACACGAAATACACAAAAATCTATAAGACTTAAAAAGGAAAGAGGCGGCAAAAACACACGACATTAGTACAAACACAATTAGGAAAAAAACGTATACGGTAGTGGAAGAAGAGGGCCGCAGTTTCTCACGGCAGAATTTCAGTTGTGTGGGATATACGTGATGTGATTAGCATTAAGATTTAATAAAATCTCCATTCTTTTTATTCAGCGCCTGTTAATAAAACGTAAGAACCGGTAAATTTCGTGAGCAACCTGTGCACCTCTTGCTGTTAACAACTTTGAAATGTATTCACCGAGCTTACAGGTTTGTACCTCAACATTTTAGAATCAATTCTCAGCCTCATAAAATGGTCCTGAAAGTGTGTATTTATTATGCAATTATTAATCACAATGAACCTGTGGGAGATTTTGCCTTTCTTATCAATATCTTGCACATTTTGTTGTTTCCTGCTCCACTTCAGACTTACATGGTTCAACAATGTTAGGTTGATTTTAGTCGTGTTGTGAAACTGCTAGATACGGGGTGGGGTTGCCCCAGATTTACATAAATATAGTTTTGTGCCTGCAGGAACTAAAAATATATAAAATAACTACTTCTGAAAAAAATAGAAATAGCATATATGCAATAATTCAAATGCTATGTGATGGGTTGATAAATGGACAGCATGAGTTGTTAACAACTACTTTAATATGAATCATTAAAAAAACATTAACAGTTTAATATGCTGTACCTAATTTATCATCTTATTTTAGTTTCTAGCAAAATAACGCGCAGCTGAATGAAAGGTGATTGTTGACCCGTAACTGAACACAAGGCCAATTCTGCCACCTGGCCGTCTTGCCTAATCGTAATCTGGGGCGTGTTAGTTAAAAAACAAAAGTCGCTATTTGAAAGGTTGTGTTGCACATTTTGCTTGGACTGTTTATTTTCCAATAGGTTTTATTGTTATTGGATTGATCAGATGTCTTATGAGACGGGCACAAGAACTGTAGACACTAAATTAATCTTCAAAATTGTTCTATACTCCGCTGTATACCAAGGCAAATAATTGCAGAATTGGCATTATTTAATAAAGAAATAACAGATAAAGGGGAATCAGTAGTTGTATAGCTAGATTTTCAGAGAGCCTTTGATAGGGTGATAGGATAATGAGAGCCCAGGGTATCAAAGGGCAGATACTAGCATGGACATCAGGTTGGCTGGGTGGCAGAAGGCAAAGAGTGGCAATAAATTGTGATTTTTCTGATTGGCTGCAATGACTAGCGGAGTTCCGCAGGAATCGGTGTTGGTGCCGCTGGAATCGGTGCAGGATGGTGTGGTCCACTGTATCAAACGCTGCGCTGAGGTCGAGAAGGAGCACGATTTCACAGTCGCCGGAGTCGATGGCGAGAAGCAGGTCGTTATGTACCTTCAACAAGGCAGACTCTGTGCTGTGGTGGGCCCTGAACCCTGATTGGAAACTTTCCAGGATGGTATTTTGGTGTAGGTAAGGCATTAGTTGATTTAGAAATTCCTTTTCGTGGACTTTTGAAAGGAAAGGCAGTTTGGAGATAGGTCTGTAGTTGGTAGGCAAGGTGGGGTCTAAGTTAGATTTTTTCAGGAGCGGGTGAACCTCCACGTGCTTGAAACAGGTTGGAACAGTGCCAGTGGCCAGAGAACTGTTGATGATAGAGAGGATGTTGGGACCGGCTGTTGCAATGACATCCTTCAGAAGGGTAATGGGGACAACGTCGAGGGGGCAAGTTGCAGTTTATATAGTGGAGACCAGCTTTACAAGGGAGGGTAGAGTAACGGGTTGGAAACAGTCTAATTTAGAAGAACATACCTATTAGACAGCTAGGTCACGGATAGGAGGGGAAACATTCGTTCTAATGTTCTCAACTTTGCTGGTGAAAAATGTAATAAATTCGTCGCAGGGGACCCAGCTGAGCTGGTATTGGGGCAGGACATATGACAGAGATAATTATGGGCGCTTTTGGAAATAACGTCGGAAAAGTATTGTGTTCTCGCAGACTTTACTGCTTCCTGGTATTTGAGAAGATTGTTTCTCACAAGTTTGAAGGAAATTTTGAAGCTTTTAAGACATACTTCCTTTCTGATTTTTTGCACTTTCTTCTTAGGGTTCTGGTGGTGTCATTGAGCCAGGGACAACCTTTCGGCTTAGGCTTTTTCATTTTAAGAGAAGCAACAGAATGCAGGATGGAAGAGCAAATGGTAGTGAATAAAGGAATGAGGTCGTCATTGTTTTGAGATGGAGGGGAGACGCCCCGATGGTGCAGATGTCGGGAACATCTATGATTGGGACGCAGCAACGTCCTGCAAATGAAAGTCGTCATGTTTAGTATTTTGTTGCAAATGCTTTGCATGCAATGACTGCTTGAAGTCTGCAATTCATGGACATCACCAGTTGCTGGGTGTCTTTTATGGTGATGCTCTGCCAGGCCTGTATTGCAGCCATCTTTAACTTGTGCGTGTTTTGGGGGCTAGTCCCCTTCAGTTTTCTCTTCAGCATTAAAAGGCATGCTCAATTGGGTTCAGATCGGGTGATTGACTTGGCTAAAACAACAACAACAATGGCAGGTATTTCCAGGAATAATACAGAAGGATCAGTTCATTCCGAGGAGGAAGAAAGATTCCAAGGGGAGTAAGGGGCGACCGTGGCTGACAAGGGACGTCAGGGACAGTATAAAAATAAAAGAGAAGAATTACAACGTAGCAAAGATTAGCGGGAAGCAAGAGGATTGGGTAATGTTTAAAGAGCAACAGGAGATAACTAAAATATAATACTGGGAGAAAAGATGAGACACGAAGGTAAGCTAACCAAGAATGTAAAGGAGGATAGTAAATGCTTCTTTAGGTATGTGAAGAGGAAAAAAAATTAGTTCAGCCCAAATTTGGACCCTTGAAGACCGAAAAAGGTAAATTTATTATGGGGAACAAAGAAATGGCAGATGAGTTGAACAGGTACTTTGGATATGTCTTCACTAAGGAGGACTCAAACAATCTTCCTGATATAGTGGTGGCCAGAGGATCTGGGGTGACGGAGGAACTGATGGAAACCCACATCAGGCAGGAAATGGTGTTGGATAGACTGATGGGACTGAAGGCTGATAAATTCCCAGGGCCTGATGGTCTGCATCACATGGTACTTAAGGAAGTGGGTCTAGAAATCGTGGATGCATAGGTAATAATTTTCCAGCGTTCTATAGACTCAGGATCCGTTCCTGTGGATTGAAGAGTAGCTAATGTTATCCCACTGTTTAAGAAAGGCGGGAGAGAGAAAACTGGAAATTATGGAACAATTAGCCTGACATTGGTGGTGGGGAAGTTGCTGGAGTCAATTATAAAAGATGAATGGCAGTAACAGGATCGGTCCGAGTCAGCATGGATTTACGAATGGGAAATCATGCTTGACTAATCATCTGGAATTTTTTGAGGATGTAACTAGGAAAATCGACAAGGGAGAGCCAGTGGATGGAGTGTACCTTGACTTTCAGAATGCATTTGATAAAGCCCAACATAGGAGATTAGTGGGCAAAATTAAGGCACATGGTATTGGGGGAGAGTGCTGACATGGGTAGAAAATTGGTTGCCAGACAGGAAACAAAGAATAGGGTTAACGGGTCCCTTTCAGAATGACAGGCATTGATTAGTGGGGTACCGCAAGGCTCGGTGCTAGGACCGCAACTATTTACAATATACATCAATGATTTGAATGAAGGGATTGAAAGTAACATTTGCAAATTTGCAGATGACACAAAGCTGGGTGGCAGTGTGAACTGTGAGGAGGATGCCCTGAGAATGCAGGGTGAATTGGACAGTTTGGGGGGAGTGGGCAGATGCATGGCAGATGAAGTTTAATGTGGATAAATATGAGGATATCCAATTTGGTATCAAAAACAGAAATGCAGATTACTATCTAAAAGACGTCAAGTTGGGAAAAGCGGAAGTACAACGGGATCTGGGGGTGCTTGTTCATCAGTCTATGAAAGTAAGCATGCAGGTTCAGCAGGCTGTGAAGAAAGCGAATGGCATGTTGGCCTTTATAACAAGAGGAGTCGAGTAAAGGTGCAAAGAGGTCCTTCAGCAGTTGTACGTGGCTCTAGTTAGACCACACATGGAGTATTGAGCGCAGTTTTGGTCCCCTAATTTGAGGAAGGACATTCTTGCTATTGAGGGAGTTCTGCGTAGGTTTACAAGGTTAATTCCCGGGATGGCGGGACTGTCATATGCTGAGAGAATGGAGCAGCTGGGCTTGTACACTCTGGAGTTCAGAAGGATGAGAGGGCATCTCATTGCAACATGTAAGGTTGTTAAGGGGTTGGACACGCTTGAGGCAGGAAACATGTTCCCGATGTTGGGGGAGTCCAGAACCAGGGGCCACAGTTTAAGAATAAGGGGTAAGCCATTTAGAACAGAGACGAGCAAACACATTTCTCACAGAGAGTTGTACGTCTGTGGAATTCTCTGCCTCAGTGGAGGCCGTGTCTCTGGATGCTGTCAAGAGAGAACCAGACAGGGCTCTTAAAGATAGCGGAGTCAGGGGATACGGGGAGAAGGCTTGGACGGGGTACTGATCGGGGAAGATCAGCCATGATCACATTGAATGGCGGTGTTGTCTCGAAGGGCCGAATGGCCTACTGTATTGTATATACTCTATTGTCAAGAATTGACAATTTTTTAGCTTTGATACACTCCTTTGTTGTATTAGCACTATGTTTGGGGTCATTGGCTTGCTGTAGAATGAACCGCCGGCCAATGAGTTTTTATACATTTGCTTGAAATTGAGTAGATAGGATGTGTCTACACAAATCAAAATTCATTATGCTACTACCATCAGCAGTTGTATCATCAACGAAGATAGGTGAGCCAGTGACTTCAACAGCTATACATACCCAGACCATAACACCCCCACCATCGTGTTTCACTGATGAGGTGACATGCTTTGGATCTTGGGCCCTTCCTTCTCTCCTCCATACTCTGATGCAAGTTAATCTTCGTCTCATCTGTCCACAAGACATTTTTCCAGAACTGTGGTTGCTCTTTTAGGTACTTCTTGGCAAACTGTATCCTGGCCATCATATGTTTGCGGCTAACCAGTGGTTTGCATCTTGCAGTGTAGCCTCTGTATTTCTGTTCATGAAGTCTTCTGCGGACTGTGCTAATTGATAAATCGACACCCGACTCCTGAAGAGTGTTTCAAATCTGTGGGACAGGTGTTTGTTTTTTTCCCTTTATTATAGAGAGGATTCTTCTGTCATCAGCTGTGGAGGTCTTCCATGGCCTGCCAGTCCATTTGCGATTAGTAAGCTACTTCTTCTTCTTCTTTCGTGCACAGCCTAAAGTTGTTGGACAACATGTTCTATTTGATATTCCGTTTGTGCACGTCGAGTTGATTGCATTAGTCGAAACAGGGCGGACCACGAGAAGGCTGCAATCTTCCACCCCAGTAAGTTCACCAGTGGTCTCTTCCTTCTTAATGATCTTCCAAACAGTTGATGTTGTAAGCCTAAGGTTTGGCTGATGTCTCTAACAGGCAATTTTTCTCAGTCTCATAATGGCTTATTTGACTTTCATTGCCACAACCTTGGTCCTCATGTTGATAAACAACAATAAAAATGTCCAAATGTGATGGAAAGACTCGAGGAATGAATAGGTGCTGATAGCTCTCTTATACCAGCATTTAAACACACCTGGGCAATAACAATCACCTATGAAGCCATGTGTCCCAAATATTCTTGTGTCCTGAAATGGGGGGACTATGTATAAACACAGCTGTAATTTCTACATGGTGAAATCAATATGTATAAAAATGGCAGACAGCATCTCTGGAGAAATCATTGGTTGAAGCCATCAAACACGAAGAGTTGTCAACCCCTGCTCCATACTGTACTCTGTATTACTTCTGATTATAATTATCCTAGATCCCCACTCCTTTCCAATTTTTGACGGACGCCCCTTTTTGGAACTTTAGCAA
The DNA here is from genome assembly GCF_010909765.2 of Amblyraja radiata. NCBI lineage: Eukaryota > Metazoa > Chordata > Chondrichthyes > Rajiformes > Rajidae > Amblyraja > Amblyraja radiata. The sequence goes on along the minus strand of NC_045970.1, from coordinate 52,246,766 downwards.
TATCCTCTCTCGCGAAACCGATGTAGAACACCTTTTGAATTCACCTGACATCTGTTTTTTCCCCATTATAAATTCCTACACTCTCAGTAGAAGTAGCCTGTGATGTTTTGCTCAGTCTACCCTTGTCGTGCACACAAAGTGATAGGATTATGTAAAGAAGGGTTTTTGAACATGTTCGCCAGTGAAGGTATGAACAGTGACCAGGGGATGGACGATACGGGCAGCTGGTGACATCGTATTTGTATTGATCAGTCGTAAACACATCTACAAATGTTTCTGCGGCTACCGTGTAATTTAAGTTTATTGAAGAGCCAACGATTAAAAACCCCAATGAAGCCAGTGTTTATCTTTGGTCTAATATTACCAAGCTTCTGCCCAATAAATTTCCTTATGGTTTTGAACTTTCATCACAATGCAGATGGCAAGCCAAGCCATCAACCCCCTCCGCCCACTCAGCCCACCTGTCAACCTGCGGTTTAATTGTACTCAGTGACTCGTCCCGTAGTTTTACTTCCTGAAATATATCGAGAGCCTCCTTCTATATGATGCAAGGGGTAAACCCGGCTTCAAATGTTGCGGTCGGCAGTGTACTACAGGTGGGCTTTAAAACAAGCGGAAACTAAAGATGGGACACGACAGGCATTTGCTTGTAATCCCGCCCTTTTTATTTCTTTGCAAGGCTGCTTTCACGTTCAACATTATCCAAGGACTGATAACCTTTCAATGCGGCGTCTGCTGAATGCTGACACTGACCTCATTAGAACTCGGCCGATGAATGCGGGAATCCGACTAAGTTGATATCAGGAATAAACAAAGCTAAAATATAGGAAACACACCCAACGTATGCGGCAAGGTGCTCAGCAGTAGAGTTGTTGCCTTACAGCGCCAATGCCCTGACCACGGGTGCTTGCTTATACGTGTACGTTCTGCCCGTGACCTTCGTGGGTTTTCTCCTAGTTCTTCGGTTTACTCGAACACATTGCAGTTGTAACAATGTAAAATTGTCCCTAGTGTATATAGATAGTGTTAATGTGCGGGGATCGCTGGTTGGTGCGGCCTCGGTGGGTCAAAGGGCCTATTTGCGCGTTGTATCTCCAAACTACACTACGTCTTGCTGATTAACTGCTGAGATTTCGAGATTAAAGTTTATGAATGGCGATTTCCATTCCATTTCAACTCTTGGCAACGTATTTATTACACCGATCTAGAAAAGTTTTTTTCTGCCCTCTGAGGCAGAGAATTCCACAGACTCGCCACTCTCTGTGTGAAAACGTGTTTCCTCGTCTCCGTTCTAAATGGCTTACTCCTTATTCTTAAACTGTGGCCCCTGGTTCTGGAATCCCCCAACATCGGGAACATATTTCCTGCCTCTAGCGTGTCCAACCCCTTAACAATCTTACATGTTTCAATGAGATACCCTCTCATCCTTCTGAACTCCAGCGTGTACAAGCCCAGCTGCTCCATTCTCTCAGCATATGGCAGTCCCGCCTTCCCGGAAATTAACCTTGTACACCTACAATGCACTCCATCAATAGCAAGAATGCCCTTCCTCAAATTAGGGAACCAAAACTGCACGCAATACTCCAGGTGTGGTCTCACTACGGCCCTGTACAACTGCAGAAGGTCCTCTTTGCTCCTATATTCGATTCCTCTCGTTATAAGGGTCAACATGCCATTCTCTTTCTTCACTGCCTGCTGTACATGCATGCTTACTTTCATAGACTGATATTCAAGGACCTCCAGATCCCGTTGTACTTCCGCTTTTCCCAACTTGACGCCATTTAGATAGTAATCTGCTTTCCTGTTTTTGCTACCAAAGTGGATAACCTCACATTTATCCGCATTAAACTTCAAATGCCATGCATCTGCCCACTCCCCCAACCTGTCCAAGTCACCCTGCATTCTCATAGCATCCTCCTCAAAGTTCACACTGCCCCCCAGCTTTATGTCATCTGCAAATTTGCTAATGTTACTTTGAATCCCTTCATCCAAATCATTGATGTATATTGTAAATAGCTGCGGTCCCACCACCGAGCCTTGAGGCACCCACTAGTCACTACCAGCCATTCTGTAAGGGACCCGTTAATCCCTACTCTTTGTTTCCTGTCAGCCAACCACTTCTCCATCCATGTCAGCACTCTACCCCAATACCATGTGCCCTAATTTTGCCCACTAATCTCCTATATGGGACCTTATCAAATGTTTTCTGAAAGTCCAGGTACACTACATCCACTGGCTATCCCTTGTCCATTTTCCTAGTTACATCATCAAAAAAATCCAGAAGATTAGACAAGCATGATTTTCCCTTCGTAAATCTATACTGACTAGGACCGATCCTGTTACTGATATCCAAATGTTCGGCTATCTCATCTTTCATAATTGGCTCCAGCATCTTCACCACCACCGATGTCAGGCTAACTGGTCTATAATTCCATGTTTTCCCTCTCCCGCCTTTCTTAAAAAGTGGGATAACATCAGCTATCCTCCAATCCACAGGAACTGATCCTGAGTTTATAAAACATTGGAAAATTATCTCCAATGCATCCACGATGTCTAGAGCCACTTCCTTAAGTACCCTGGGATGCAGACCATCAGGCCCTGGGGATTTATCAGACTTCAGTCCCATCAGTCTATCCAACACAATTTCCTGCCAAATGTGGATTTCCTTCAGTTCCTCCGTCACCCCAGATCCTCTGGCCACTACTATATCAGGAAGTTTGTTTGTGTCCTCCTTCGTGAAGAGATCCAAATTACCTGTTCAACCCATCTGCCATTTCCTTGTTCCCCATAATAAATTCACCTTTTTCGGTCTTCAAGGGTCCAACTTTGGTCTTAACTAATTTTATCCTCTTCACATACCTCAAGACGCTTTTACTATCCTCCTTTATATTCTTGGCTAGTTTACCTTCGTACCTCATCTTTTCTTCCCGTATTGTCTTTTTGGTTATCTTCTGTTGTTCTTTAAACATTACCTAAATCTCTTGCTTCCCGCTCATCTTTGCTTCGTTGTACTTATTCGCTTTAATTTTTATACTGTCCCTGACGTCCATTGTCAGCCATAGTCGTCCCCTTCTCCCCTTGGAATCTTTCTTGGAATAATATGGAATAATATGGAAAAGGGTCCCGTAACATGGAGACCTGTTATGTACAAACACAATTACGCAGACCATGAGAGCATGAGAACATAAAGAGAAGATGCAATCCATTACGTTCCTCGAACAAGTTCTGCTAATAAACATGCTGGCTATTCTGATCATTGGCATCCATTTCTCATTCTTGCCTGATGTTCATTATCATTGAATGCCAACTTAACCGGCTGCCCGTTTCCTCCCGCATGCGGCACGTTGTTACAGAGCTCAGAACTACGACCTTTGGCCCGAATTGTCCATGCTGATCGAGGTGCCCCATCTTACCTAGTTCCGCCTTCCAGTGTTTGACCCATATCGCTCCAACGCTTCCCTATCCATGTACCTGCCCAAATGTATTTAGAATGTTGTTATAGTACCTGCCCCAACTACCTATTATCTAAATGGTGGCCGACTAGGAAAAGGGGAGATGCAGCGAGACCTGGGTGTCATGGTACACCAGTCATTGAAAGTGGGCATGCAGGTGCAGCAGGCAGTGAAGAAAGCGAATGGTATGTTAGCTTTCATAGCAAAAGTATTTGAGTATAGGAGCAGGGAGGTTCTACTGCAGTTGTACAGGGTCTTGGTGAGACCACACCTGGAGTATTGCGTACAGTTTTGGTCTCCAAATCTGAGGAAGGACATTATTGCCATAGAGGGAGTGCAGAGAAGGTTCACCAGACTGATTCCTGGGATGTCAGGACTGTCTTATGAAGAAAGACTGGATAGACTTGGTTTATACTCTCTAGAATTGAGGAGATTGAGAGGGGATCTTATAGAAACTTATAAAATTCTTAAGGGGTTGGACAGACTAGATGCAGGAAGATTGCTCCCGATGTTGGGGAAGTACAGGACAAGGGGTCACAGCTTAAGGATAAGGGGGAAATCCTTTAAAACCGAGATGAGATGAACTTTTTTCACACAGAGAGTGGTGAATCTCTGGAACTCTCTGCCACAGAGGGTAGTCGAGGCCAGTTCATTGGCTATATTTAAGAAGGAGTTAGATGTGGCCCTTGTGGCTAAGGGGATCAGAGGGTGTGGAGAGAAGGCACGTACGGGATACTGAGTTGGATGATCAGCCATGATCATATTGAATGGCGGTGCAGGCTCGAAGGGCCGAATGGCCTACTCCTGCACCTAATTTCTATGTTCCTGTGTTTCTATGTTACCTTATCTGGCAGCTCTATCTATATATCCACCACCATCTGTCGGGAAAAAAGTTACTTCTCAGGTTCTTATGAAATCGTTGGCCTCTCACCTTAAACCTACTGGATGTCATTTTATTGTTCATTTCTTTACAGTGGGTAAAGGCCAACGTGCGTTCACTGCTTCTGATCTTATACCGCTTCTGATTGTATACGCCACTATAAGATCATAGATACGTAGATACATAGACAGGAGTAGACCATTCGGCCTTTTCCCATTCCCTTTCCCAGCCAGCACTCCCATTAAATTGATCATGACTGATCATCCATAAACAGTTCCTGCCTTCTCCCCATACTCCTTGCTTCCGCTAGCCCGACGAGCTCTATCTACCTCTATTTTGAATGCATCTAGTGAATCTGCCTCCACTGCCTCTGAGGCAGATAATTCCACAAATTCACAACTCTCTGTGTGAAAAGGTTTTTCCTCATCTCAGTTCTTTATGGCCTACCCCTTATTCTTAAACTCTAGCCCCTGGTTGTGGACTCCCCCAACATCGGGACCATGTTTCCTGCATCCAGCGTGTCCAATCACTTAATATAAGATCCCATCCTTCTAAATTCCGGTGAATACAAACCCAGTCGCTCCATTCTTTCATCATATGACAGTCCCGCCACGCCTGGAATTAACCTCGTGAACCTACGCTGCCGTCCCTCAATAGTAAGAATGTCCTTCATCATATTAGGAGGGCAAACCTGCACACAATACTTCAGATGTGGTCTTACCAGGGCCCTGTCCAACTGCAGAAGGACCTCTTTGCTCCTATACTCAACTCCTCGCGTAATGAAGGCCAACATGACATGGTAAGGACCAGCTCCGCTAGGCGGAGGGGAGTATTTGTATACGGGGATTTGTTGGTTCTGCGGTCGAAGATGAAACGGAGTGCTTGAAGACCCTCCTGTTGGGGGCTGGGTGTGCAGAGTGACTGGACATCCATGGTGGAAGTGAGGGAGTGGGGGCCTGGAAAACGGAGTAATGGAGAGGAGACGAAGAGCGTGTGAGGTGTCTTGGCCATAGGTAGGGAGAGATTTGACCGGGGGGGGGGGGGGAGGGGGGTAGGATGGTGTCGAGGTATGATCATGAATCTGAACAGTAATTCAGTTTCAAAGTTTTAAGATTTCAAGGTTCCAAAGTCAGTTTATTGTCAGGTACCAATTAAGGCACAGTGAAGTTAGAATTACCATACAGCCATACCAAACAAAAGCAACAAGACAAACAGCTACATAAACGTTAACTTAATCACAATCGAAATCAAAATCAAAATCACAATCATAATTACAATAATACTTTATTAGCCAAGTATGTTTTGTAACATATGAGGAATTTTATTTGCCAAGTCAATCAAACAAATAAAAAGCAACAGATCACACAGAACACATTTTAACATATGTGTTTAGCGTGGTGATTTGGGCCTCAAACAAACTGTTTCAGCCAGGCAAATGGAGAATGATTCGTCTCACTCTTGCCTTGTATCTTGTAGATACTGGAAAGGTTTTGATGAGTTAGGAGACTCAACATGATCTGACTTCATAGTCAGACAACCATAGCGTCTAATAGAGTTCAGTTTCTGGTGAAGGCCAGGGATTCGTGCAAAAGGGGGAAGTATATTCGCCGCTGTGCGCACATCTTGAGGACTGGACGAACAATTGCTTCTCCATACTCAAACACTCCCTATTTGGCTTTATTCCCTTTTGCGCATTCGTGTTTGGGCATATAAACCTCATATTAAACCTGGTAGATTATATTCCTTGATAGAGTCACATGGTCTGTTATGCAGCATGGAAACAGGCAATTCGACTCAACACATCCATACCGGCCGCGAAAACTAGTCTTATTTGCGCACGTTTGGCTCCTATCTCTCTTTACCTCTCTTTACCTAACCCATGTACACCTGCAAATAATATTAAATGATGCAATGTATATGTGTCGATTATTTCCCCCAGCAGCTCATTCGATATAACGACCACCGTCCGTGGGTAAATGTTGCCCCCAACTATTAAATCTTTCCACTTACAACAGTATGCTCTCTAGTTCTCGTTTGCGCGATCCTGAGAAAAAGACTGTGGTTTTACCCTATCTATACCGCTAGTTACTTTTTTACACGTCTATAAGATCACCTATCAGCCTCCTACGCTCTAAATAATTATGTCCTAGCCTGTCCAACCACTTGATATATCTCAGGCCTTCGAGACCCAGCAACATCCTCTCAGCACTCTTTCCAATTTAATGGCATATTTCCTATTGTTGGGTGTTCAAACCCGAACATCGTGATGCATGCGCGCCCTTTCCAACACAACTGTAATATAACGTCAATAAACAATAGACAATAGGTGCAGGAGTAGGCCATTCGGCCCTTCGAGCCAGCACCGCCATTCAATGTGATCACGGCTGACCATCCCCAATCTGTACCCAGTTCCTGCCTTCTCCCCATACCCCCTGACTCCGCTATTTTTAAGAGCCCCATCTAGCTCTCTCTTGAAAGCATCCAGAGAACCTGCCTCCACCGCCCTCTGAGGCAGAGAATTCCACAGACTCGCCACTCTCTGTGAGAAAAAGTGTTTCCTCGTGTCCATTCTAAATGGCTTACTCCTTATTCTACGTCCCAACCTCTGTACTCAGTTCTCTCACTGATGATGGCCAACGTGCCCAAAGCCTTCTTCATCACTCTGTCTACCTGTGTTGCCACTTTCAGGGAACGACTTGATCGCTCTGCTCCACGGCACTTAGCAGGATCCTGCCGTTCGCTGGGAAGGTCGTGCCCTGACATTATTTGCCAAAAATGCAACACGTCACAATATCAGAACAAAACACTATGGACCATTCCACTGTACACATGCCCATCTGATCAAAATCCTGCGGCAATCCATGACAACCATTTTCACTTCCAACGATATCACCTACTTGAATTTAATCTCCAAACTCTCTCATAGTGGTCCTGTACATTCTCATTCAATTCAGCGAAATGGATAATATCAATATGCATGCTGAAGTTTAACATCGGCATGGTGGGATTTAAATATACTAGATGTTGCCTGTGCAGAAATCATTTGCAATTGCTATTCAGCTTTGCATCTTTTCATTTAGACACTTCACGGAACAGTAAAAAAAAAATGCCATCCTCTAATTTCTATCGATGAGCATTTGCGAAAGCATTCTTGGCAAATCATTGGTTTACGTTGAAGATTGGGAACCTCCGGGTAGCGACTTCTTATATTTTCTCGCAGTAATGTCGAGGAAAGTGAGAGCAGCGCTTTCAAATTTCTTTGGAAAACATGTTCAATTAATGAGACTGGCACCATTATTCGATTGGACACTTTCTCAGCAGGTCGCCCTTAATTACTTTATTCCCCAGTCATGTACCTATTCACCCATTTTCTTTCTATGTACCGTAGTGTAAGTATCTACATTCGTCACACCATCGCTTTATCGACTGTGTAAAACAATTTCCGGAATTCGGTATTCGAATTAATCTAGCAGTCCCGAAAACAAGAGATCATCAGGGCCCTTTGAAATTGGGCTCTCGAAGGGAAGGATTAATCAGTGGTCTCACAGCGAAGAGATGCATTTTAGTGCGACTATTTTTTGTTCTGTATCAAATGTTATTTAATTTCGTAATGAGGTGTAACTCAAACTCAAACGACTGGCCATCTGAATCGGATTGTTACCCTTGGCTACTTTTGTTATTTTAGTAATATAAAAAATCACCAGAAGCTTAAACCAAGAGAGTGCAAGAGCATTCTCTATATCTCTATCAACATATTCACGTTAATACACTGCAGATTCCAGCGAATTGATAGCAGAAAAGTTGGACATAATTTTGCTATCACCCGAAATGTATTTGCAGTCAGTGCAGTTTCACAACGCCTTTATGCAAATGAGCTCTGACTCTTGAGGCTTATAAGGTCTTCGCTGAGAGCCGCATGTTTACACAGACAGTGGACGCTAAGCTCCAGTACACTCTCTGCTTAACCATTGTTTTATCGTGAAAAAAACATGAATGTTTTTTGTGTTTCAATACTTTTGGCCTGGTTATCGAGTGAGTGCAGTTTGATTTTAAAATATTATTAATTGTAATAGTGCAGTGCGTCCACCTTGTGCGACTGTCATTACGTGTTGAACCGTACATTATTTCAAATAAGCAATGAATTAAATATGGGGTTTCTCTCTTCAGGTGCCTTCAGTGCACGTGTGGAACAAACACCGCGTTGGGCAACAAAAGTAACCGGCGAAACTCTGACCATCCAGTGCGCTTTACGTGATAACTACTACTCGCTGCATAGTACACTATGGTTCCGGCAAAAACCGGGTCAATCGCGACGGTATCGAATATCGATTGGAGGACGATACGTTGAAAAAGTCAACAGACAGCAAAATACATTTTCCCTGCAGATCAGGAACCTGGCCGTTGATGACACGGCCACGTACGTCTGCCAGGGAAGGCACCGTGATTAACCTGCAGTTCATGCAATACAAATACACTGTGTTTCTCTTTCTCTGAAGAAATCATGGATCGCTTCACTTGAATTGAACATAAAATGACCAAATTAGCTGCTGAATCCTGTGTTGGACGAGGGCGGATTGGCAATGAGTGGTCAGATGTGGTGACACCCGTCACTTGCCGAAGTCGGGAGAGTTGGATATGCAGTTTCGCTGTTTAACCAGTTGCGCAGGTGGGTCTATTATTGTGCTGGGCTTTACCACTGTGGTATATATAGGGTATATGGTACCCACAGTGGCGAATCTTCAATCCCCGTAATACACAAACCTCCCCAGAAGTTCTCAATGCAAAAATGAATACGAAACATTTCTTCAGCAATTGAAACCGTAATTGCCAAATACCCACTGCTTTTGCCAAGCACGGCTGGACATATCAGAGTTTTATCTCCGTATACTTCGTGATTGTTATATAAGTGTTACCGTCGTATTCAAAGCAGAACGTTGATATGACCAAAATATCTTGAGTGGCTACGAGTTATAATCATCCACTGGATAATAAGTTGCCAAAACAACGAATAAACCATCCGTGAATGGGATCTCTATGCTCAGAGATATGGTTGGATATGGTGTCAAATTAAGTTTTCTTCTTTGTTTCCAATGTCCCCACATTCGCACTGTTCAATCAGCGGAATTCCGTTTTCCGGATCACACGACCTGGTATTGCAACACATAACGATCAGGGGAAACTTAAGATCATAAGGATGAAAACTGAAGGAAACAACGAATGATTTTGCCGACCGCAACCCATGAATTAAATTTTTGTAGTTAAAATGATATATTTAGAAGAACCTATTGCAACACCTTATCTTTAACTACACTTTTTGCCCTGACCTTACGAGGAAGTGAATCATTGTGTGACTATGATGGAGCTGGCACAACGCTGACTGTGAAACGTGGTAAGTGACCTATTTATGTGATCTTTTAATACTTTTACTTTGGTATTCTGTTGCTTTATTTTCGCTCGTGGTAAGAATAATTTAGATTATCGATGAATTGGTGTGAATTGTGAATATAGTGTATTTTTGGAATATTGGTTTGATTCTCTGTCAGTTTAGTTTTCTTAAATATCAACATTCTATTGCATTCCTCAGCTGGACCAAAGGGTAACTCAACAAAAATGTAATTTTGCAAAACGAAATCCGCAAATTTCCTTGTACAGCACTTCTCGTCCCAACCCCCGATAACGTGCCCGATAACAGCTGTTGCAATATTATTATTATCAAAATATGTATTTATATATGTAGACATATTGGAGTTTGAATTAACTAACATGAGCGACCAATATAGGTTTATATACAGGAAACCTGGTCTCTCAAAGGTGGATTCTGTCTTTGTTATAGTGCGGGTGACATAAAACCTTGAATGGGCATTGACCTCCAGTGAAGAATGAAGTCAATAGAAATTTAAACAGCATTTCGTCAACTTATAGTCAGGGGATTTGCCAAGCAGACCTTCGTTGGGAAAAGTTTGTTTACTTTCTGGAATAGGGAAAACTATCTGCTCTTCATAAATTTAAAACATGACATAATTTAAATCAGAGCGTTATAGCTCAGAATAAAGCAGCTGATAATATGCTTTGAAGTTTTCAGTCGCTAAAGCGAGTGATCATGCCGGTTATATTTCAACGTTGATGATCGGAGTGTTCGAGGTTTTTCGTGGTGTGTGAAAGATCGTTCTACATACAAACCAATAAGATGCACTGAATCTAATAACATACTCAATGCAGCATTCACAAAACAGGACATAAAAATATCCTGGGTCTTTCCGCTCCCACCAAATGTTTCTCGGTCAATTCGCAACGTATTACAATCGATCATAAGATAAGCTGTATTGCAGAGTTTGCTGGATGACATGTCAGTGCTTCTGAGTGGCTCAGGCATCGAATACAAGAAAGGACATCCTATATATGTAGGTTTATATATATAGGATGTGCTATAAACATACATATATAGGATGTGCTTTCTTGTATTCGATGCCTGAGCCATCGGATGATATTGACTCGTAATAACTCGTGATATTGAAGGAGAATGGTAAACTGTATTTTGCAATACAAAGATTACTGAGCAACGGGGTTTAATACAGAGATGAAATATGTTTAGCTGTTAGCTTTATTATTATTATTATCGTATAGCAAGGTTCTGTGAAATACTTTTGTTTGAATGCTATCCAATCCAATCAGATAATGCCAAACATAAATACAATCAAGGCAACTCAAGTACAATGGGTAGAGGGAAGGGGATGGCACAAACTGTAGAATGGAGTTTGCAGCATGGCAGCGTAACAATTCCAGAGAAATAGTCATGAGAAAAATATGTAACAATGCCACCAATATTACTTTGTGCATTAGCTGCAATAAAAAAACCCCAGAGCATTCCTCCCCAAAACACTGAAACATTATGCCATTTTCTGACGCTATTATGGCACCCTTGCATGCGGAGTAAAACAACGTAATTATTGCATTTAGTTTTTAGTTTAGAGATACAGGCCCTTCGGCCCAACGCACGGACCAGCGATCCCCGCACATCCTACACACATCAGGGACAATTTGCACTTAAACCAAGCCAAAGTGTAGGAGGAAACCGAAGATCTCGGAGAAAGTCCACGTGGTCACGGGAGAACGTACAAACTCCGTACAAACAGCACCCAAAGTCGGGATCGAACCCGGCTTTCTGGCGCTGCAAGTCCTGTAAGGCCACCGTTCTACCGCTGCGCCACGGTGCGTCTTCATCCATGTAAATAACTTGATCTATACACAAAGTGCTGGAAGAACTCATCGAGTCAGGAAACGTCCGTGGAGTGAATGGACAGACTGTGTAGGGCCGCTTTTTCCGAGTCCAAAGAAGACTCCGGATTCGAATTCCTCCAGTACTTTGCGTTTCGCCGAAGATTCCACTTGAGGGTTCAGGTGTCCCCAAATAAATTGACCACATACATACTTGTAAGCACCCTTCTTTATGTTTAAACGCTTATAAAATAACTTTTGCTGCATTGTTACTCTCGAAATTCAACACTTTTCATTTGAAACTCTTTTTTTGTAAACGTGAATTGATTTAGTTTCAACATTAATATCAAAAGCAAAAATCTAAATAGAAATTACAAGCACGTGATCTTAAGAGCAATTAATCTATAGAACATGGCCCATGATTGCAGTGGGGTTGTAAAATCTGACAATGTTTCCTCCCCAAGAATACATTAAAGCAGTTTCCTCATCTAATACCACAGCCGTCAGCTCCCCACCCCTACCTCGAACGTGTCAGGCGGCATCTCTTGCGCATGGATGGCCGACGTTTCGGGTTGGGACCCTTCCTCAGACAAATGTAATTGCTCAGTCTGAAGAAGGGTCCCGGCCAGAAACGTCACCTATCGATGTCCTCCAGAAATGCTGTCTTTCTCTCTGATTTAATCCACCACTCCGTAATCTTTACAAATGAGGAGTGCGAATATGTAATTTCCTCCCTTATATCTACCCTGCCATTTACCTGTATGTCTAATCTAATTCTAATTCTGTCGGGACTGTCATATGAGGAAAGATTGAAAAGACTAGGCTTGTATTCTCTGGAGTTTAGAAGGATGAGGGGGGTTCTTATAGAAACATATAAAATTATAAAAAGACTGGACAGCTAGATTCAGGACAAATGTTCCCAATGTTGGGCGAGTCCAGAAACAGGGGCCACAGTCTTAGAATAAAGGGGAGGTCATTTAAGACTGAGGTGAGAAAAAACGTTTTCACCCAGAGAGTTGTGATTTTATGCAATTCCCTGACACAGAGGGCAGTGGAGGCCAAATCACTGGATGGATTTAAGAGAGAGTTACATCGAGATCTAGGGGCTAGTGGAGTCGTGGGATATGGGGAGAAGGCAGGCACGGGTTATTGATACGGGACGATCAGCCATGATCACAATGAATGGCGGCACTGGCTCGAAGGGGCGAATGGCCTCCTCCTGCACCTATTTTCTATGTTTCTATGTTAATTCTAAACTCGACTCTCTGATTTACCTGCAGTAATCGTTTCGCACTTCACTTAGCAAGTGTCTATCTGCGCCTGCTTTATCAATATGCAAAAGGTCTGCTGATACTATTTGAGGAAGAGGGATACAAAGATGTGCAAACCTGAGGGAGAGGAGGAACACAATGTTCACTCCCTCTCTCCTCTCTGTCTTAAATGGGCGACCCGTTATTTATAAGCAGTTCTCTCAAGTTACAGATGTCTTCCACTAGTAGAGTGCCCCCTCCACGTCTGCCGCATCACCACCAAGTTCTTAACAGATCTTATCAGGTCGGTTCTCACCCTTCTAAACGACATCGGGTACAATCTAGACTGCCCAAACTGTTCTCACCACGATGTTACCGGGATACCTCAGGGCCTGAAGTATAGGGAAATATTTGGCAGGCTTGGACATTATTCCTTGGGCATAGGAGGCTAAACGGTGATCTTATATAGGTGTGATATATAATGAGGAGAATAGATAAGGTGAATGCACAGAGTCTTTTACGTGGGTTAGATGAATCAAGAACAAGGACATAGGTTTAATTTAACATCGGCAAGATTTAACAGGAACCTGAAGGGAATTCTTTTCAAGGAGGATGGTGAGTAAATGGACCGAGCTTCCAAAGAAGGTAGTTCAGGCAGGCAATCTAACAGCATTCAAACGCCACTTTGACAGGGACACAGATTGGGCAGGGTTAGAGGAATATGGGCCAAACGAGGGCAAATGGGCATTGATTAGTAGGACCATCTTCGTCGCATTGAACGAGATGGGCCGAAGAGCTGTTTCCGTGCATTATGACTCTATGCTTCTTTCACCAGGCAGCCCGTCAATCTCAACCATGAGACTAATCAAATATTATCGCTTCTGCTTTAATGAATTAATCTCTGCCAGATACATAGATACATAGAAAATATGTGCAGGAATAGGCCATTCGGCTCTTCGAGCCTGCACCGCCATTCAATATGACCTTGGCTGATCATCCAACTTAGTATCCTGTAGCTGCCTTCTCTTCATACCCCCTGATCCCTTTAGCCACAAGGGCCACATCTAACTCCCTCTTAAATATAGCCAATGAACTGGCCTCAACTACCTTCTGTGGCAGAGAGTTCCAGAGATTCACCACTCTCTGTGTGAATTTTTTTTTTCTCATCTCGGTCTTAAAGGATTTCCCCTCTATCCTTAAGCTGTGACCCCTTGTTCTGGACTTCCCCAACATCGGGAACAATCTTCCTGCATCTAGCCTGTCCAACCCCTTAAGAATGTTGTAAGTTTCTATAAGATCCCCCCTCAATCTCCTAAATTCTAGCGAGTACAAGCCGAGTCTATCAAGTCTTTCTTCATATGAAAGTCATGACATCCCAGGAATCAGTCTGGTGAACCTTTTCTGCACTCCCTCTATGGCAATAATGTCCTTCCTCAGATTTGGAGATCAAAACTGTACGCAATACTCCAGGTGTGGTCTCACGATGTAACTCGTGAGGGTGCGTTTTACTGTTCTTGTTTAAGGTGCTCCGTTTTGAAGTGACATATTCCCCATCTGTGATTTAGTAACAAGAACAGTACAGTCATAAGCGGTGCTCGTTGTATTTGCCTATGTATTTCTACATAACTGAAATATGACCAACCCATTTCTGTTCATTTACAATAAACGGTAACATTATGTTAGCTTTCTCTGGCCTTTTACAGACCTGGGTTCGAACCTCACCTCGGACGTTGTCTGTGTAGAGATTGCACGGTCTCCCTGTGACCAAGTAGGTTTTCTCCGGGTCCTCCAATTACATCTTTCCTTGAAGGATATTATTGAACAGGATATGTTTTTTTAGCAAAAATCCTTAGTTCCAGTTACAGGACTGGTATTTTTTTTAAAGGAGGTCATTTAGGTTGTTGAATTTAAATTGGTATGTTGAGAATTGAATCAATGAGGCCACATCAATGGTCTTGGACGACAGCTGCTGGTCCAGCCAAATAACGCCAACTTCAACATACCCAGCTTCACTCTAATTAGTCCCTCACAATACTCGAAACTATCCATTCAAGCTGGAAATACCGCCTCAACCCGAAGGAATTCACGCAGCCTATTGTGGATTCTGGTAACATACTCGAATATCTGCGTCCTGCCTCACACAGTCACATCGGCCATAGTTAAGTGTACAGGCTGAATAATGCTGAAATCATCTTAGTATACTTGAAGGTATGGTGTTTGCACTTCACAACGATTTCACAAAGAGAAAATGGTGTTGGAATAGTTCACCGTTCGTCCTTCTCAGAAGCGGGTAGTGGGAGGTACGACAATGCAGCTGGAAGGGTAGTTTCAGGGACCCTGATTCGATGTTCACACACGGTGCTCTCTACGTGGAGTTTACATATGCTTTCTGTGATTGCCTCAAATGTTTCCCCGTTGTGCACTGTGAATTGTCCATCGTGGCAGAATGCAGGGATGGTGGGAACGGGGAGTTGATGAGAATGTAGGGAGAAGTAAAACGGTTTAGTGTAAAAATGGAAGGTGTGGACGTGACAACCCAAATGACTAGTTACATAGAAACATAGAAACATAGAAATTAGGTGCAGGAGTAGGCCATTCGGCCCTTCGAGCCTGCACCGCCATTCAATATGATCATGGCTGATCATCCAACTCAGTATCCCGTACCTGCCTTCTCTCCATACCCTCTGATCCCCTTAGCCACAAGAGCCACATCTAACTCCCTCTTAAATATAGCCAATGAACTGGCCTCGACTACCCTCTGTGGCAGGGAGTTCC
The DNA here is from genome assembly GCF_010909765.2 of Amblyraja radiata. Classification (NCBI taxonomy): domain Eukaryota; kingdom Metazoa; phylum Chordata; class Chondrichthyes; order Rajiformes; family Rajidae; genus Amblyraja; species Amblyraja radiata. The sequence continues at coordinate 52,231,194 of NC_045970.1, read as the reverse complement.
AGAGATTCACCACTCTCTGTGTGAAAAAAGTTCTTCTCATCTCGGTTTTAAAGGATTTCCCCCTTATCCTTAAGCTGTGACCCCTTGTCCTGGACTTCCCCAACATCGGGAGCAATCTTCCTGCATCTAGCCTGTCCAACCCCTTAAGAATTTTGTAAGTTTCTATAAGATCTCCTCTCAATCTCCTAAATTCTAGAGAGTATAAACCAAGTCTATCCAGTCTTTCTTCATAAGACAGTCCTGACATCCCAGGAATCAGTCTGGTGAACCTTCTCTGCACTCCCTCTATGGCAATAATGTCCTTCCTCAGATTTGGAGACCAAAACTGTACGCAATACTCCAGGTGTGGTCTCACCAAGACCCTGTACAACTGCAGTAGAACCTCCCTGCTCCTGTACTCAAATCCTTTTACGTGTCATGTCTCTCTATAACTCTATGGCCTTGATCAGCTAAGCACATTTATCACGGTGGCAGTCATCGTGGCGCAGCGGTAGAGTTGCTGCCTTACAGCGAATGCAGCGCCGGAGTTCCGGGTTCGATCCCGATTACGGTTGATGTCTGTACGGCGTTTGTACGTTCTCCCTGTAACCTGCGTGGGTTTTCTCCGAGATCTTCGCTTAGATTAGATTAGATTAGATTAGATTAGATTCGTTTTATTGTCATTCAGACCTTTCGGTCTGAACGAAATTTTGTTTCGTCGGCGCGGGCCCGGTGGAACGAAGGGCCTGTTTCCGTGTAGTATCTCTAAACTAAGCAGACACACTGCGACATCGTCATGTTTCCTCCCAGATTCAGTACACCGCAGCCACCGTCAAATTACAAGTGCAGTAAGACAAATAAATTAAACATGCAGAGATCGCAACATGCATTTGGCCCATCCGAGGAATAACTGAGTTTTCCATTGTGCAGACAATAAAAATATTATGTGTTTTGAATCTGGCAAAATGCCCGCTTCTCAGACGCATTTAGTTTTCAAGAAGGTGTACATTAATCAGTGTCTATTGTGAGTTAATCGTATTTTCTAGATAGTACTTTAGGTGAATTTTCACAGAAATTATAAGACAATTAAATGGCAGTACGGGCAATAATTTCGATGTACTAAATGATACGCCTAAATTTCATCTCGCCCCTGGCTTACAGCTAAACTGTCTTACAGCCTTATCTGAGTTATTAATATGTCGCCATAGTTTACATGTGGGACACATTTTCGATATTTAATGTCCAGCAGAATGTCACAAAAACAGAGACTGGTTTAATCGTACGAATTGCAAGTTGGCTGAGGGTGAATATTGAGCAAGGCAAGGTAGAAAACATCTGCGCATAGCTGTAAAATTATGTTTAATGTTGTTAATTTCAGCAAAACAACCGACACCACCAATCATCAACCTCTCCTACTCTGCATCTGACGAACTAAAGGCAAAGGGTTTTGTCGAACTGATTTGTCTCATCGGCGAATATTATCCCCAAGATATCAGGGTGAACTGGCAGAAAGACGGACAGGCCGTACAGTCCGGATTTACCACTGCCCCCCCAGCTAAAACTGCAGACGGAACGTTTACCTCGACTAGTGTGTTCAAGGTGGCGCTTGACGACTGGGCCAGCGGTTCCCGATACTCCTGCCAAGTTTCCCACTCTGCAACCGGCAGCAACCTCCAAAAAGACATTCAAAAGACATCAGGTAAAGGGTGGCCGTTAATTCCTAGATAAAACAATTCTACTTTCAACCTCAGTATTTGAATAGTTATGACGTAACATAAGTACGCACAGAATGGCGATTTATGCACTAAGTTAATAAAGAAATGTTATATTAAGTTGTTAGTATGTGACCCATTACTTGTGAAATAATAATCTCTCACAATTAGGCCATGAAGACTACTCCGCCATAGATGGTTGATCTATCTCTCCCTCCTAACCCCATTCTCCTGCCCTCTCTCCATAATCTCTGATATACGTAGAAATCAAAAACGGTTGAAATTGAGCTTCTTGCCTAACAACTGATTCGCCACCAATAAACCATTGTCTCAATGTCATTGCCAGACCTCGCGATATTTCTCAGAGATCCCACCGTCGAAGAAATTTGGTTCAACAAAACTGCGACCGTGGTCTGCGAAGTGATCGCCACAGCTTCGACTGAAGTTACGATCTCTTGGACAGTGGATGGAAAGGAAAGAGTTGCTGATATTCAAACCGATCAAGCTACCAAGGCCGGGAACCAGTACTTGACGATCGGCCGCTTGACCAGTAACCTCACAGAATGGGACAGCGGAGTGGAGTACTCGTGCTCGGCGCGGGACCATCAATCAGCTACTCCGGTATCACAGCGGACACGGAAGGCTGAAGGTGCGTGCAATAACAACAATGAAAATGCAAAACGGTGTACATACTGAACTAGCAAGAAAACTAATGGAAGTCAGATTACAGAGCTAAACATGCATGAAGATGAGTTGGGGGGGGGGGGGGGGGGGGGGGGGGGGGGGGGGTAAAAACTGATACAGAGGTCAGGGCGAAAGAGGGAGATAATCAATCGATTCAGCTATAATTTATTTCGTTTAGATGGACAGCATCAAAACATCATTAGGTCCACCAAATCCACGTTGACCACCGATCATCCGGTTACACTTGTTCTCTGTTACCCCATCTCCGCATACATTCCCAACACACTTGGGGCAGATTTTACAGAGGCTAATTAACCTACAAACCCGCGCGTTTTGCGGAAAACAGAGCAATGGGAGGAAACCCACACAGGCATAAGGAGAACATACAAACTCCATACGGAGAGCATCCGAGGTCGAGATCTAACTCGGGCTCTGGCGCTCCGAGGAAGCAGTTCTACCAGCTGCGCCACGGTGCCGCCCTGATGTTTCTAATGTTTCGTTGAACTGAACTGTTTGATCAATTAATTGAGTTCTACCGCATAGCATCGGGCCGTTCGGGCAACTGAGCACCAAAGTGAGCTGATAATTATTGAAACTATTTCTACACCGTAAAGAGCTCAAACTCACACGGGTTGAAACACAAGCATCTTTATTGTTCAGGTCATCAACTACACAGCAGGTCATCACACATTCACACTGCTACTCTAACTTGTAGACAGTGTGTAGGATCTTACACTATGAATGTTATAATTAGGCTGGGTTATAATTACTAAGCATTCTATTTGGCTAACATGCTGTAGCCAATCTACATACACTAAACCTTTTTTATGTTGCCATTGTTTCAATAACTCCTCCACCGCCCACCTTCATACACCTGATCATTTTCAACAGTGATAGAGGTGGATTTTAGGAACTATGGGTACTCTAAGGTCCGTGACGCTGAGCTTGGGATGAAGTGGGGGGGGGGGGGGGGGGGGGGGGTTACGTGTGGTCATACCCATGTAACAAGAATGTATAACATGTTTATTATGTATGTATAATCTAGTTTATTGTGTATTATAAGTCATAGCTGCTTTCTTGCATCTTTCTCTCTCAGTCGGACGAAAGCAATGATCATAGAGTGGAATAGATGACATTTCGGGTCGAGACCCTTCTTCAGACTGACAGTCAAGGGAAAGGGAAACGGGAGATATAGGCATATCTTCCATTCATTTGTCCTTAGTACCGTCTATATCTCTTGTTCCTCTTTCCCCTGACTCAGTCTGAAGAAGGGTCTTGACCCGAAATGTCATCTATTGCACTCTATGATCGTTGCTTTCGTCCGTTTGTCCGCTCGCCCTTGGATTAAATAGCGCAGGATAAAACTGCGAATTCACACAATTCCCCTCCCATTCCCAATCTGACCTTTCTCTCATGGGCCTCCTCCATTGTCAGAATGAGGCCCAGTGCAAATTGGAGGAACAGCACCTCATATTTCGCTTGGGTAGCTTATTGACTTCTGCAACTTCAAATAGCCCTTGATTTTCCTCTCTCTCCATCCCCTCCCCCTTCCCAGTTCTCCCACCAGTCTTACTGTCTCCGACTGCTTTCTATCTCTGACCCACAAATCCCTGACATCTGTACGAAAAGGGGTCTCGAATCGAAACGTCTCCCATTCCCCCTGTCTAGACACGCTGCCTGTTCCGTTGAGTTATTCCAGCATTTTACATAGATACATAGAAAATAGGTGCAGGAGTACGCCATTCAGCCCTTTGAGCCATTCAATGATATCATGGCTGACCATCCACAATCAGTACACCAATCCTACCTTCTCTCCATATCCCTTGATTCCACTAGCCCTAAGAGCCATATCTAACTCTAATTTGAATGCATCCAACGAGTCGGCCTCCACTGCCTTCTGAGGCAGATAATTCCACAAATTCACAACACTCTGGGTGAAAAGGTTTTTCCTCATCTCCGTTCTAAAAGGCCTACCCCGTATTCTTAAACTGTGGCCTTTTGTTCTGGACTCCTCCAACATCAGGGACATATTTCCTGCATCTAGCATGTCCAATCCCTTAATAATTTTATGTTTATATAAGATATCCTCTCATCCTTGTAAATTCCAGTGGATACAAGCCCAATCGTTCAATTCTTTCATCATATGACATTTCTGCCATCCCGGGAATTGAACCTCGTGAATCTACGTTTCACTCCCTCAATAGCAAGAATGTCCTTCCTCAAATTAGGAGACCAAAACTGCGCACAATACTCCAGGTGTGGTCTCACCAGGGCCCTGTACAACGGCAGAAGAACCTTTTATTCGCTCCATAGATGCTGCTGCACCCGCTGAGTTTCTCCAGCACTTTTGTCTACTTTCGATTTTCCAGCATCTGCAGTTCCTTCTTTAACCTCTTTGCTCCTATACTCAAATCCTCTCATTATGAAAGCCGACATGCCATTAGTTTTCTTCACTACCTGCTATTTCTTGCATGCTTACTTTCAGTAACTGATGTACCAGTACACTCAGGTCTCGCTGCATTTCCCCTTTTCCTAATCTGACACCATACAGAAGAAGGATCTCCACCCGAAACGTCACCCATTCCCTTGCTCCAGAGATGCTGCCTGACCCGCTGAGTTACTCCAGAATTTTGTATCTACCTGCCATTCAGAAGATAATCTGCCTCTTGTTCTTGCCACTAAAATGGATAACCTCACATGTATCCACATTATACTGCATCTGCCATGCATCTTCCCACTCGCCCAACCTATCCAAGTCATCCTGCATCCTCATAGCATGCTGTTCACAGTTCACACTGCCATCCAGATTTGTGTCATCTGCAAATTTGCTAATGTTACTTATAATTCCTTCATCCAAATCATTAATATATATTGTGAATAGCTGCGGTCCCATCACCGAGCCTTGAGGCACTCCATTAGTCACTACTTACCATTCTGAAAGGGAACCGTTAATCCTACTCGTTTCCTGTCTGCCACCCAATTTTCATTCCATGTCAATACCCTATCCCCAACACCATGTGCTCTGATTTTGCCCACTAATCTCATGTGTGGGACCTTATCAAAGGCTTTCAGAAAGTCCAGGTACGCTACATCCACTGGCTCTCCCTTATCCATGTTGCTGTCTACCTGAACTTAGTTGTTATGGATAACATTCATTTCTTTTCATTTATTTTTGAATGACAAATAATTTCAATTCAATTCAAAATGTACAGGTCTATTACCAAGAAGATCTTGGAACATTTCACATTATTTGTCAATGCTCTGCATAGTCTACTCTTCTGCCTCACTTTCCCAAAGTTTACTTAGATTTAGAGCCTTGTTTTCCGACTCATCCTTCCCTCTTAACTAGTATATCGAATACCATTCAACGGTGACTGCTAGCCAAGCGTTACTTAACTAATTGACTAGCTCAGACTAATTATTCATTATTTTTGTTAGCTGAAGGACATATCGTTCCAGAAATATTGAACACAGAATTCCAACTGTACCAAAACCAATGAATTATACAAGTTTTCTATTAGCTTCTTAAGCATCATTTCCCATTTGAAAATGTAGCCTTTCATTTGCTTTTGTATATCCGAAACCGGATTTTTTAAAATGTGCACGTTTTATGCATCTCCTTTCTCCAAAATACCTCCCAAAATACATCATCGAGTTTTCGAGAGCGGGGAGAGACACGGAGGCAGAGAGAGGGCACGGAGGCAGAGAGAGGGCACGGAGGCAGAGAGAGGGCACGGAGGCAGAGAGAGAGGCACGGGGGCAGAGAGAGGGCACGGAGGCAGAGAGAGAGGCACGGGGGCAGAGAGAGGGCACGGAGGCAGAGAGAGAGGCACGGGGGCAGAGAGAGAGGTACAGAGGCAGAGAGAGAGGCACGGGGCAGAGAGAGAGGCACGAAGGCAGCGGGAGGCACGGAGGCAGAGAGAGAGGCACGGGGGCAGAGAGAGAGGCACGGGGGCAGAGAGAGGGCACGGGGGCAGAGAGAGAGGCACGGAGGCAGAGAGAGAGGCGCGGAGGCAGAGAGAGGTACAGAGGCAGAGAGAGAGAGACGGAGGCAGAGAGCGAGGCACGCAGGCAGCGGGAGGCACGGAGGCAGAGAGAGAGAGGCACGCAGGCAGAGAGAGAGGCACGGGGGCAGAGAGAGAGGTACAGAGGCAGAGAGAGAGGCACGGGGCGGAGAGAGAGGCACGGAGGCAGAGAGAGGGCACGGAGGCAGAGAGAGAGAGGCACAGATGCAGAGAGAGAGGGGCACGGAGGCAGAGAGAGAGGCACAGATGCAGAGAGAGAGGCACGGGGGCAGAGAGAGAGGCACGGAGGCAGAGAGAGAGAGGCACGGAGGCAGATAAAATAACGTGGAATAATAAAATAACGCGACTTTACCTGAGCCAGTGCTCGCGGTCCGGTAGCCCTGATAGTGAGTTTAAGAAATTCTCCCTTTAATTTTAGTCAAAGGAACGCGGCGTTAAAACACAATTACATTTACTGAGGAATGTGGATCGGTGTATTGATGACACGTTGTATAACTACTGTTAACTACTGGCTCTTAACGGGTGCCAACAGTGGCAGTTAAGGTCCCGCATGGGAGACTGGTGACTAAAATTAGAGCACATGGGGGTAAGGTGTTGACATGGATAGAAAATTGGTTGGCAGACCGGAAGCAAAGAGTAGGAGTGAACGGGTCCTTTTCAGAATTGCAGGTAGTGGCGAGTGGAGTGTCGCAAGGCTCGGTGTTGGGGCCGCAAGTGTTTACCATATATATTAATGATTTGGAAGAGGGAATTAGGAACAACACTACCAAGTTTGCGGATGACACAAAGCTGGGTGCCAGAGTAAACTGTGAAGAGGATGTTAGGAGGTTGCAGGGTGACCTGGACAGGTTGAGTGAGTGGGCAGATGCGCGGCAGATGCAGTATAATACAGATACATGAGAGGTTATCCACTTTGGCGGCAAAAACAAGGAGGCAGATTATTATCTCAATGGGGTTAGGTTAGGTGAGGGGGTGGTATAGCGAGACCTGGGTGTCCTTGTACACCAGTCACTGAAAGTTGGCCTGCAGGTACAGCAGGCAGTGAAGAAAGCGAATGGAATGTGGCCTTCATAGCAAGAGGATTTCAGTATAGGAGTAAAGAGGTTCTTCTGCAGTTGTATAGGGCTCTGGTGAGATCACATCTGGAGTATTGTGTACAGTTTTGGTCTCCTAATTTGAGGTAGGACATCCTTGTGATTGAGGCAGTGCAGCGTAGGTTCGCGAGATTAATCCCTGGGATGGCAGGACTTTCATATGAGGAAAGATAGAAAAGACTAGGCTTGTATTCACTGGAGTTTAGAAGGATCAGGGGAATCTTATAGAAACATATAACATTATAAAAGGACTGGACAAGCTAGATGAAGGAAAAATGTTCCCAATGTTGGGCGAGTCCAGGACCAGGGGGCCACAGTCTTAGAATAAAGGGGAGGTCATTTAAGACTGAGGTGAGAAAACACGTTTTCACCCAGAGAGTTGTGAATTTATGGAATTCCCTGCCACAGAGGGGCAGTAGAGGCCAAGTCACTGGATGGATTTAGGAGAGAGTTGGATTGAGCTCTAGGCGCTAGTGGAGTCAAGGGATATGGGGAGAAGGCAGGCACGGGTTATTGATAGGGGTCGATCAGCCATGATCACAATTATCACAGTGCTGGCTCGACGGGTCGAATGGCCTCCTCCTGTACCTATTTTCCATGTTTCTATGTTTCTATGTTATGTGAACAAATCTTTTTCGGCTGAGTTGAATAAAGTGAGAAACGGCTGGAATCTTTCTGCAGTATTCATTACATCCGAGCTGGAAATTGAAAACTAGGGGAACGCCGTACCCCTGCGTACCCCCCTCCACCCTCATTTCCATCATTGATTTTCAAAGGCCGATCAAACTAGCAGTGCCCCGTCTTTGCAAAGTGGAACCAGAGCACGTAAAACACTTTCTTCCCAGCTTAAATAAATCCCCCTTTAGTATTGATACAACAGCGAGGGGGAAGCCTTTTGAATATGTGTCTCTGAATATTGTATGCCTTTATCATCTCACCCTCTGTCTCCTTTACTTCACTAAAGACAAACCAGGCATATCAAACCTCCCCTAGTAACTAAAGTCCTCTAATTAAGGCAACATCCGGTGCATTTCATCTGCGCTCTCTCCCGCGCTGTGGTATTCGTCCTACTGCGTGGCGCCAAGAATTGCCATCTATATTCCAAGCGTCGCGTACCTACCTAACATGTATTTTGGAAAGTTGTTATGTAACTTTCCAACTTGTATGCCCTAACCGGTGAAAACATGTAAGCCACACTACACTGTCCTGTCTATCCGTGTCGCTCCTTTCGAGAAACTATGAACTTTAACGTTAGTCTTTCACTTGATCAACATTCCTTAATGACTTATCACCTACCGTATATGCCCCGCAACGCTATTATTTCCCAAAATGCATCTAGTCGCATTCGTCGGGGTTGAACTCCATCTATTAATTATCTGCCTACTTTCACTCTGATATGTTCCTTGTGTAGCCATTCCTTGTGTGAACCTTCCTGGCTCCCTAAATATATAGAGCGTCATTTCATCACTGCTGTCAGGAGTCAAGAGTGGTTTATTGTCATGTGTCCCGGAACGGAACAATCAATTATTGGAAGAATAATTCTGCTTTACTTTCCCTTCTAGTCAAACCAGTGCAACCAACAATCCGTCTCTTGCCGCCATCTCCAGAGGAGCTTGAAAGTGCGAACTCCGCGACACTGACATGTTTGATCACAGAATTCTATCCAAACGATATAACTGTTTCCTGGGAGAAAGACGGAGCCGCATTCCTCTCTAACGCTACAAACTTCCCCGCGGCGCTGGAACAGGGCAAGTTGTTCAGCACAAAGAGCCTTCTCATCTTGACAGCAGCCGATTGGAAGAAAGGAGCAAGATACTCCTGTGTAGTCTCGCACCTCCCTTCACAATCCACTCTAAAGCAAAGCATCCGGATCCCGAAAGGTAAAGGCAACATGTCAAAATACACACAGTCAATATGCGCACTTCATCGGGAGTTAGCAGGTAAATACCACCAAAGGTCTCCAATGATCAGATCTAGATTACTGGGAGACCAGGTTGATCGGTTTATTTAAAGCAGGGGAGGAGTAATCGGGATTCTCTGAAGGTCCGGTATAAAAATATCAACCGAAATACCGCATATATTATCGGATATCTGCTTCATTCGGGGAGACATGGAAACATAGAAACATAGAAATTAGGTGCAGGAGTAGGCCATTCGGCCCTTCGAGCCTGCACCGCCATTCAATATGATCATGGCTGATCATCCAACTCAGTATCCCGTACCTGTCTTCTCTTCATACCCCCTGATCCCCTTAGCCACAAGGGCCACATCTAACTCCCTCTTAAATATAGCCAATGAACTAGCCTCAACTACCTTCTGTGGCAGAGAATTCAAGAGATTCGCCACTCTCTGTGTGAAAACTGTTTTTCCAATCTCGGTCCTAAAAGACTTCCCCCTTATCCTTAAACTGTGACCCTTGTTCTGGACTCCCCCAACATCTGGAACAATCTTCCTACATCTAGCCTGTCCAACCGCTTAAGAATTTTGTAAATTTCTATAAGATCCCCCCTCAATCTTCTAAATTCTAGCGAGTACAAGACGAGTCTACCCAGTCTTTCCACATATGAAAGTCCTGACATCCCAGGAATCAGTCTGGTGAACCTTCTCTGTACTCCCTCTATGGCAAGAATGTATTTCCTCAGATTAGGAGACCAATACTGTACGCAATATTCCAGGTGTGGTCTCACCAAGACCCTGTACAACTGCAGTAGAACCTCCCTGCTCCTATACTCAAATCCGTTTGCTATGAATGCGAACATACCATTTGCTTCCTTTACTGCCTGCTGCACCTGCATGCCGACTTCCAATGACTGGTGTACCATGACACCCAGGTCTCGTTGCTTCTCCCCTTTTCCTAATCAGCCACCATTCAGATAATAGTCTACTTTCCTGTTTTTGCCACCAAAGTGGATAACCTCACATCTATCCACATTATACTGCATCTGCCATGCATTTGCCCACTCACCCAACCTATCCAAGTCGCCTTGCCGCCTCCTAGCATCCTCCTCACAGCTAACCCTGCCCCCCCAGCTTCGTGTCATCCGCAAACTTGGAGATGTTGGAGACCATTTCCTCGTCCAAATCATTAATATATATTGTAAATAGCTGGGGTCCTAGCACCGAGCCTTCCGGTACCCCACTGATCACTGCACGCCATTCTGAAAATGACCCGTTTACTGGTACTCTTTGCTTCCTGTCTGCCAGCCAGTTCTCTATCCACATCAATACTGAACCCCCAATACCGTGTGCTTTAAGTTTGTATACTAATCTCTTATGTGGGACCTTGTCGAAAGCCTTCTGAAAGTCCAGATATAACACATCCACCGATTCTCCCTTATCCACTCTACTAGTTACATCCTCGAAAAATGCTATAAGATTCGTCAGACATGATTTACCTTTCATAAATCCATGCTGACTTTGCCCTATGATTTCACCACTTTCCAAATGTGCTGATATTCCATCTTTAATAACTGACTCTAGCAGTTTACCCAATACCGATGTTAGACTAACTGGTCTGTAATTCCCCGTTTTCTCTCTTCCCCCCTTTTTAAACAGTGGGGTTACATTAACTACCCTCCAATCCTCAGGAACTACTCCAGAATCTAAAGAGTTTTGAAAGATTATCACTAATGCATCCACTATTTCTGGGGCTACCTCCTTAAGTGCTCTGGGATGCAGCCTATCTGGCCCTGGGGATGTATCGGCATTTAATCCATTCAATTTACCTAACACCACTTCCCGGCTAACCTGGATTTCACTCAGTTCCATCTCATTTGACCTCCGGTCCCCTGCTATTTCCGACAGATTATTTATGTCTTCCTTAGTGAAGACACCAAAGTAGTTATTCAATTGGTCTGCCATGTCCTTGTTCCCCATGATCAATTCGCCTGTTTCTGACTGTAAGGGACCTACATTTGTTTTAACTAATCTTTTTCTCTTCACATATCTATAAAAACTTTTGCAGTCGGTTTTTATGTTCCCTGCCAGTTTTATTTCATAATCTATTTTTCCTTTCCTAATTAATCCATTTGTGGATCCTCTGCTGGACTCTGAATTTCTCCCAGTCCTGTGGTAGGCTGGTTTTTCTGGCTAATTTATATGCTTCATCTTTTGTTTTGATACTATCCCTGATTTCGCTTGTTATCCACGGATGCACTACCTTCCCTGATTTATTCTTTTGCCAAACTGGGATGAACATTTTTTGTGGTTTATTCATGCAGTCTTTAAATGCCTTCCATTGCATATCCACCGTCAACCCTTTAATAATCGAGGCCAATTGCATGAGACATTTTAAAGTGCCCCACGAGTGATAAGATCCCAATAGGGTGTAGCATGGACAGTATATTTGGGTCGTAATTCAGGAATGGCACCGTGTATGGAACCTTCCTTGGCGTCTTCGAATATAATCCGCGATCATGGACTAATGGATCACACTTGTAATCAGACTGCTCTCCGTTAAGGTAGAATGTGATCCATGAGTATTAATTGACGCGACATTAGCCAGTAGATAGATAAATAATCTATGTTCAATCTATTGGATGATCAGTGGGGTGAATGGCCTAATTCTACTCCTGCGTCTTTTATAACATAATGAAGTGATAAGTAAGTTGCTTAAATGGCAAACTCGCAATGTGCACGGCATGGAAAGCGGTTTAAGAATCCAGTCACTGGAATTCTCTGTTCAGCAGCCTGGCGATGTTCGATTATCTTCGATTCATTGATTGGAGGCAAAACGTAGGCGCAGCTAATTATCGGTGGGGGTCTGGGATAACAGTAACATTTATAAAGCGGTACTCACGAAGCAAAATGTGTTAATTTAAATGCGGGAGTTATTTACGCCATTAGTTCCCAATCCACAGGGAAGACAGTATACAAGTTGGCGATATGCAGAGTACTGTCCTGCCGGCTACAGATTCAGAAGGTTCAGAAGGTATACAAGACCAATAATTGTTGAGATAATGAAGACCTGTCAATCGTATCGTATAACCTTTCCTGGGAGATATAATCGCATCGTCGTATCGTCGTAACCGGACCATATCGTGCACCAACTCAAATAATGGCGACCATCATAGTATAATCACAAGAGCTCTCAGTAGTTTTAGTTTAGATTACTTTCGTTTATTCGTGTCACGTGTTCCGAGGTACAGTGAAAAGCATTTTAGTTGCGTGCTATCCAGTCAGCGAAAGTACTATACGTGATTAGGATTTAAGTAGAATAACAAAGAGGTCCTTCAGCAGTTGTGTAACATAGAACATAGAAACATAGAAATTAGGTGCAGGAGTAGGCCATTCGGCCCTTCGAGCCTGCACCGCCATTCAATATGATCATGGCTGATCATCCAACTCAGTATCCCGTACCTGCCTTCTCTCCATACCCTCTGATCCCCTTAGCCACAAGGGCCACATCTAACTCCCTCTTAAATATAGCCAATGAACTGGCCTAGACTACCCTCTGTGGCAGAGAGTTCCAGAGATTCACCACTCTCTGTGTGAAAAAAAGTTCTTCTCATCTCGGTTTTAAAGGATTTCCCCCTTATCCTTAAGCTGTGACCCCTTGTCATGGACTTCCCCAACATCGGGAGAAATCTTCCTGCATCTAGCCTGTCCAACCCCTTAAGAATTTTATAAGTTTCTATAAGGGCCATGTAGGGCCATGGTGAGACCACACTTGGAATATTGTGTGCAGTTTTGGTCTCCTAATTTGAGGAAAGACATTCTTGTTATTGAGGGAGTGCAGCGTAGGTTCAACAGGTTAATTCCCGGGATAACGAGACTGTCACACGATGAAAGAATGGAACGACTGGGCTTGTATCCACTGGGGTTTAGAAGGATGAGAGGAGATCTTATAGAAACATGTAACATTATTAAGGCATTGGACACGGTAGATGCAGGACACATGTTCCCGATGTTGTGGGAGTCCAGAACCAGGGGCCGCGGTTTAAGAATAAGGGGTAGGTCATTTAGAACTGAGATGAGGAAAAACTTTTTCACTCAGAGAGTTGTGAATTTGTGAAATTCTCTGCTTCAGAAGGCAGTGGGGGAACGATTCACTGGATGCATTCAAAAGAGATGTTTAGGTCAGATGTCGGCATGTGGTTCAACTCAATTCACAACAATTTAACACACGCCCTTGTCCATGCCTGTGTAAAGAAAGTTCCATTCCAATTTGTGCTGCCATTTTCTAAACTACAATTTTGACAACCTACACTTGATTTGCAATAGTTCATGCCCAAGGATACGAGGACATCTCTGAACACCAATATCTCATCTCTGGAGACACATTAAACGGCAGGTACTGGATTCTACAGCAAAACACTAAGTGCTGCAGGAAGAACTCAGCGGTTCATGCAGCATCTGTGCAGGGAATGGACAGACAAGGTTTCGGGTCGGGATCCTTCTTCAGTCTTATTGTCCATTCTCTCCCCAGATGCTGTCTGTCTTTCCGATGCTTGCAACACTTTTTACCATTCAGTCTCTGGCCAGCTTACTCTATCTTTCCATTTGCTTCTAGCAAAGTCGATATCGTCATATATTTTCACATTATTTTTTATCTGCGAAGCATCTACCCATTTGTTGAACGTCTTTATCCCAGTAAATCCTCCATATTTCCCATACTTCCATAGAACCTGCACTAAGAGCAAATGTAGCTTCACTTAATCTAATCCCCCCCATCAAATTATTCAAACGGATTTAGAGTACCCAGTGCTGATCTGCGTGATACCATGTTGGCCTCAGCTCACTCGACCACGAACCATTATTTACTGCCCCACTGGTGCACGGTGGTTGCACTATTTACCATCTAAAAGATGCGCAGCTATTATTCACCCATGCTGTACTGACACCACCTCCCAAGCCTCAGACATCAGATGGACATGTGGTTTGTAATTCCGGGAATACACTCACTTGCATGTTCTCATCCACGCTCACACTTTCTGCCTTGCAAATATCTAGTTTTTTCATCTTCGCTTGGTTCATAGCCTGATACTCTGACAACCTGGCATACCCTACAGAACAGAAGTTGGACTGCAACAGTTGAACAAAGTAACACATTTCAGTGGTGATTATGGAACTTTACAATATCCTACCATCGCTGAGTCACTTATAGCTGTTTGCAATTATAATGGATTTCAGCAGTAGTGCATTGCTTTAATATTGTCAGGTGTACTGCGATACAGTGTAAAACTTTGCCTGCGCGTTGTACAGCAAATCGTATTATAATGAATACACTCATGTCATATACAACTACATCAGGTAGTGCAAAGTGAAAGATACCAGGATTTAATAGAGCTCGGCTGGATATTTGGGATACATTTCCACTTTCTGAACACGTTTAATTGGGGAAATCGCATTTATTGTCGCTTGTCTACTATTTTACCAATACCGCCATGTGCGCAATCTAACCCCATCCCATCCGAATCCCCCAGCCCCACACCCCTCCCACCTCCTCTCTCTACGCCTAACTATCATTAATATATTCATTCAGCGCCAGGCAGTACAGAACAGTTACTATAAATCAAAATATACGTTTTAAAAAATAACAGATCTTGTAAGGAGCGCAATGATAAAGATTGATGGCAAATAAGTCAGCTAAATCAGAGAGCTTCTGCCCTCTTCAGGACATCAGCATTATCGACCACAATGCCCTCTATGCTATTGACATAGTGGGCGAATTTCACGGCGAACCTTTTTAAACAAAACACTGTGCTTTATCCAACCTGTTGGAAATTAAACGTTGTCGTTGTCGATGAATACATTGTTGTAGTTTAAATAATTTCCGACGTAATTCATTTGGTGAGAACACCCGCGGAATACATTCGCACTGTTGTGTTTGGTCACGTGATCATGTAAGAAACCACAGTGGTCGCTTTAATTTGAGATTAAAGACACGGTTTGCCAATTCTGGTTAATTCACCACGAATTGAACAGATTACGCGCGTTCTGGGGATACTGAACAGATTAAAAAGTCACTTCATAAAACGAGGGTGTACTGAATGTCAACCCATCCAGCAGTGGTTTTTGTTCGAATAATTAACCCCCCCCCACACCACCACCTAATGGAGGAAATAACTGTCAAACATGGCGATTGGGCACTGAGAGGAACTTTCGATTTACTCGCCCCCTTCGGTTAAGGAGGTTTTAGAATTAAATTGGAGAATGAAAGAGAGAAACGATTTGGTCCTTTTGTTCAAGCCAGTGGTAAATGCTAACAATCTTCAGAGAGACGAGAGGGTGAATGCTTGCATCCCCGGAACGCGCGAAATCGGTTCTAGTTAAAGTCAGGTCGTGTAATTCTTGCACTGCGTATAAGTGAATGGAAATATTACTAAGGACATCAACCTAAAAAGACAGGAACCAAGGCACGATGGGGGAGGAGCCTTCTTAGCTAAACAGAAATCTATGGAGAATATGCAGTAAGTAGAATTAATAGTTACACTTAACCCGGTTACAGTTGTTATTATCCGTAGCTTCAACATTTCGGAAGGAAAATAACCACTCCCGTTTATTTTCCTGCCAGGAGACTGCGATGTGGTTGACATCAATGCTGCCATACAAACACCTTCATTTGAAGAGATCTGGACGCTTCAGAAAGCAACTATTGTTTGTGAAGTCGTTTACACCGATTTGCAGAACGTCAAGGTCTCGTGGCGAGTGAATGGGAGTCTGAGAATGGAAGGGGTACAAACTCTGGATCCTGAGTGGAGGGGAAGTAAATCTGTCGTCGTCAGCAAGCTGAGGGTCAGCGTCGAAGAGTGGGAGAGTGGGGTTGAATACCTGTGCTTTGTAGAAGACAGTGATCTGCCAACACCAGTGAAAGTTTCCACGACAAGCTCCAAGGGTAAGCAGAGTTAACAGTCGTTCAGAGCCATTATAGTCCATGCAATAAAGTCTGAGTCATAACTATCCCGCGCCGAGGTGATAGGATGAAAATAACAGAATTGTCCTTCAGCTTATGCTTCAAGCCCTACATTTAGCAGCGAATGGCAACCCATCAGAATAGGACGTTCACGCCACCCGTGCCAGCATGGATGGGGGGGGGGGGGGGGGGGGGGGGGGGGGGGACGCAGCTGATAAAGCGGCTGTCTCACAATGCCAGAGACCCGGGTTCGACCCTGACCTCCGATGCTCTGTGACTGGCGTTTGCACGTTCGCACTCTGACCAGGTCCCCCCGGTGCTCCGCTTTGTCACCACATACAAAGGACGTGTTTGTGTGTAGGGTAATTGCCCTCTGTAAACTGCCAATATGAATCTCTGTAAACTGCCAAGATGAATAATGATTGATGAGAAACTGGGGTCACTTAAAACATAGAAACATAGAAACATAGAAAATAGGTGCAGGGGTAGGCCATTCGGCCCTTCGCGCCCACACCGCCATTCAATATGAAATTGGCTGATCATCCAACTCGGTATCCTGTACTTGCCTTCTCTCCATACCCCCTCCCTGATCCTTTTAGCCACAAGGGCCACATCTAACTCCCTCTTAAATATAGCCAATGAACCGGCCTCAACTACATTCTGTGGCAGAGAATTCCAGAGATTCACGATGGTGAACGGGTGATCGATGGTGGGCGTAGCTCGATTGGCCTAGGGGCCCTTTCCTGTGAAACTATCTGAACGTATCTGAAACGAAAAATATAGGCTTCCGCAGATATGAAAGAATAAGTTTCTAAATGTTAAACTTTCTATCCCACAGGGGGAAATGCAATACATCATATATTTGGCGAGAGCATAAGCACCGGGTGATCTCCTCATTTGTTGCTTTCATTGATATGTTAACGCCCCGAATCTAGCGAAAAGATGGAATGGGGAGTGAAGTTTAGGTCACAGATAGAACAGCATATCTGAAAATAGGTGACTTGTCTATTCCCCTACATAGATGCTATCTGATCCGCTCAGTTCCTCCAACAGTTTGTAATCTACTTAAGATTCGAGCATCTGCAAATCATTGTGTCTTTTTCAACGGGTTTTGTTCTCTTTCCAGTTACCGAAATGAAACGTCCTAAAGTCTACCTGCTGCACCCATCATCGGAAGAGATTCAAGCCGAGAAAGTTGCCACGCTCGTTTGCCTCGCCACCGGGTTTTATCCGTCAGACATATACGTCGCCTGGATGGCCAACGACACCCTGTTGGATTCGGGTTACACCATCCAACTTGACACCGACAAGGAAAACGGCTCCAGCTCGGTTGCCAGCAAGTTAAAAGTGACTGCAGAGGACTGGGAGAAGGGGACCACCTTTAGCTGTTTGGTTGGACACCCGTCCCTCGCCACGAATTTAGTCAGAAGTATCAATAAGGCTCACGGTAAACCTACTTTAGTTAATGTGTCAATCGTTCTGACCGACAGTTTTAAATCGTGCATCTAACTCTCTGTGATTCAATATCTAATGCTTGAGAGCTTAGCCTTGGGTCGCTGTGTGAGTTTCTGCGTCCGCCGGTCTCCTACGTATCCCACCCTTCAGATGATCCGACAAATAGTAAACTCAATAATTTCATCAATCACAGAAAACTATGACGAGAATATGTAAAAAATATAACGGTTCTGATTGTGCTGTAATGTTGCGAATGCTTCAGAAATGTTGTTAAATAGGTAGGAGATTTCGCTTGTTCTTGTCTGTGGCTTCATATTGCAATAAATGCAGAATGAAAAACTTCTGGTTTCCCAATGCGTGCTTTTGTCTTTGCAATTAAGAGGAAGGCATGACTGAGTCCAAAGTAATAACTTCCCTCATATGAAGGAAAACTTCTACGCTCTCGCTTTTTCGGAGACTGGGACGGAGGGCCGAGTCGATGTAGTGAGAACTACTCAGCTTACTCAGATCCTCGCACACCATCGCAGCTCAGATTTTAGAGTTTGATTGATTTACTTGACGTATTTGATTTACTTGACGTATTTGTGCAAAGACAACCTCGTATCAGAATTAACGAATAAGGGTGAATGCGCATTGGTTTAAATTACGATTGAAATTTTCACCGAATCTGGAGGTTTTCTGGTTTCATTCTTATCCAACGATGGCGTGAATATTTCCCGCAAAGACTCGCCTTCCCTCCCGGATTATTTCTGTAAATGTTGTCAAGTAAATATTTATATTTCCCTCATTTGCTTTATGAATGCATATTGCCCTTTTGCTGGCATCACACGCCGAACCCCACACGTCCCCACTTAAAACTGAATTCACTCGCCTCGCGGGACTGCACGCTTCATTTTACACGGTTTTTACGTTCGCGCGGACTCGGTGGGCAGATGCGCCTATTTCCACACATTATCTCTAAACTACACTAAACTAAACTAAACACTGAGTGCTGGAGTAGCACAGGGGCCAACGAACATCGATGAAGGAAGTGGACAGTCGACGTTTCGAGTCGGGGGCCTTCAGGCCGGCGAGGAGCCAGGACCTGAAACGTTGCCTGGACATTCCCTCCACAATTGCTGCCTGGCTGAGGTACTTCAGTGCGTGGTGTTTTGGTCAAGATTCCAACATCAGCAGTTCCTTGTCTTCCCTCGCTTCATTTGTTGTTTTATGCTGCTTCTCCGAAATCCTTTGGTCATGCGTGTTTGTAAGTGCGGATCCAGCGACATCGACCCTGGCCTCCGAGTAAGCGTTGCCCTCTCACTGACACCATCCCTATTGTTGATGACTGGTTGAAACGGATGAAAGATTCATCTTGTGCGATGCACCCAGTCAACCTCTGCTTATGGTTCCATCTTTAGAATCCAATTTACCACAACTGGAAAGCAGTCCTAAACTAATATCTACCTCAGTAGAGTCCCGAGGACTATCTTTGATCAGACGTTACTGGCTTTATCTGGCACTAAACGTTATTCGCGTTATTTCCTGTGCCATGTGTCTGTACACTGTGGATGGGCTGGATTGTCATCATATATTGTCTTTCCGCTGACTGGTTAGCACACAACAAACGCTTTTCACTGTACCCCTGTACCCATGTACACGTGATAAAATACACTAAACTAAACTATACTATACTATAGGGGTTATAAACAATCTCCCAGAAGTACTGGAGGACGGAGGATATAAGAGGGGTAGAGGAATTGAAAGAAATTTTCATTAGGCGAGAAATAGTATTGGGCAGGCTAATGAAGATAAATCCCCTGGGCCTGGTGGTTTGCATCCCAGGGCGCTCAGGGAACTGGCTCTAGAAATAGTGGACGCATTGGTGATCATTTTCCAATGTTCAATAGATTCAGGATCAGTTCCTGTGGATTGGAGGATAGCTAATGTTATACCACTTTTCAAGAAAGGAGCGAGAGAAAAAACGGAGAATTACAGACCAGTTAGCCTGACTTCGGTGGTGCGAAAGATGCTGGAGTCAATTGT
Organism: Amblyraja radiata; assembly: GCF_010909765.2. Classification (NCBI taxonomy): domain Eukaryota; kingdom Metazoa; phylum Chordata; class Chondrichthyes; order Rajiformes; family Rajidae; genus Amblyraja; species Amblyraja radiata. The sequence goes on along the minus strand of NC_045970.1, from coordinate 52,211,366 downwards.
TAAAGAGGCAATAATGGGACATTTGGATAGCAGTAAAAGGATTAGTCCAAGACAGCGTGGATTTATGAAAGGAAAATCATGCTTGGCTAATCTTCTGGAATTTTCTGAGGATGTGACAAGTAAAATGGATGAAGGGGAGCCAGTGGATGTAGCGTGTCTAGACTTTCAGAAAGCCTTTGATAAGGTCCCGCACGGGAGACTGGTGACTAAAATTAGAGCGCGTGGGATTGTGGGTAGGGTGTTGACGTGGAGGTAGGGTGTTGGTTGGCAGACAGGGAGCAAAGAGTAGGAGTTAACGGGTCCTTTTCAGAATGGCAGGCAGTGGCGAGTGGAGTGCCGCGAGGCTCGGTGTTGGGGCCGCAACTGTTTACCATATATATTAATGATTTGGAAGAGGGAATTAGGAGCAACGCTAGGAAGTTTGCGGATGGCACAAAGCTGGGTGGCAGTCTGAACTATGAAGAGGATGTTAGGAGGTTGCAGGGTGACCTGGACAGTTTGAGTGAGTGGGCAGATGCGTGGCAGATGCAGTATAATATAGATAAATGTGAGGTTATCCACTTTGGTGGCAAAAACAAGGGGGTAGATTATTACAGTGTACAGTTATGTTCTCCTAATTTGAGGAAGGTCATCCTTGTGATTGAGGCAGTGCAGCGTAGGTTCACGTGATTGATCCCTGGGATGGCGGGACTGTCATACGAGGAAAGATTGAAAAGACTAGGCTTATATTCACTGGAGTTTAGAAGAATGAGGGGGGATCTTATAGAAACATATAAAATTATAAAAGGACTGGACAGGGTAGATGCAGGAATAATGTTCCCAATGTTGGGCGTGTCCCGAACCAGGGGCCACAGTCTTAGAATAAAGGGGAGGCCATTTATGACTGAGGTGAGAAAAAACGTTTTCACCCAGAGAGTTGTGAATTTTGTGGAATTCCCTGCCACAGAGGGCAGTTGAGGCCAAATTACTGGATGGATTTAAGAGAGAGTTAGATAGAGCTCTAGGGGCTTGTGGAATCAAGGGATACGGGGAGAAGGCAGGCACGGGTTATTGATTGGGGACGATCAGCCACGATCACAATGAATGGCGGTGTTGGCTCGAAGGGCCGAATGGCCTCCTCCTGCACCTATTTTCTATGTGTCTATGTTTCTAAAACGTTTAGAAAGTAATTTTACCAAATTTAGTTTAAAAAAAAACACCAACTGTATCAGAAATTAATAAAATATTTTCATATTTTGTGAAGATTCACATAATTTTACTGTGAGATGTCAGAACTAATCCATAGAGCCCCACTGAGTTGCAGTCGGAATATTGCGGATTGCCGCGGAAGTAGTGAGGATTGGCAAGGAAATTGTACTAAATTTATTTTGAAATTGGAATGCGCCTGAGGAATCATTATGCAGAGGGGGACAAACTATATTGCAGTGTTCAAAGTGAAAGAGGCCATCCGACAGAACATCACGCTATCTATCATTATATACCCAGTAGGGAGAAGTGGAGAGGTTGCTTCGGTTGGCTGTACATTTAAATATCTCATATCACAATTCCAAACTGGACATTCAGGGCAGAAATTAGTAACATATCTGTAGCTACATGGTGGCACATTTTTCAAATTATTTCCATGAGAGGTATGTGTGGAGCATTCAAGGCGCAGATATATAAATCGTCGAAGCACAGTTGATGAGTTTGGTGCAAGTATGTGCAGCTCAGTGGACAAAAAACAGCCAGGATTGTAATGAAAGACGGGGAAGATATGCGGGGTTGAAAAGACCACCCCAGCTTCCATTTTAAAGTTCAGTCAAGACACCTCAATCGTACAAATGGCAACTGCCATGGTCTTGCTAATCGAGGACCAAGTGGGAATCCCGGTATCTGAATTGCACACGGTTCCTGACTTCCGCGTTGCAATTTGCAGGCGCAGATTAAGAAACCACTGGCTAAATCAGTACAGCTGAAATCAATTCAAAGTTCTGGTATTGGTCCATTGGTGAAATTGCAAATACCATCAAAGATAAATCTGGACAGAATATCTCCTTAACGCAGTTGAGTATTATCTCAACTCTTTGATGCCGGTTTTGAATCAGAAGATTCTCGGGTCCAGCTACAGAGCCGGTGCCTTTTGTATGGGAGTCTCTACCGGCTTCATTAACGGTTCATCTGGTAGGATAGAAAGGTAGTTTAGCTTAGTTTAATTTAATTTAGTTTATTGTCACGTGTAGCGAGGTGCAGTGAAAAGCTTTGTAGTTGCGTGCTATCCAGTCAGCGGAAAGATTATATATGATTACAATCAAGCAACATTGTACAGATACAGGATAAAGGGAGCATCATTTAGCGGAAGGTGAAGTCCCGTGGAGCCCGATTAAAGATTGTCCGAGGGTATCCAAAGAGGTAGAAGTAAGCCAGGACACCACTTTGGTTCTTGATATGATAGTTCAGTTGTCTGATAACGGCTGGGAAGAAACTTTCCCACAATCTGGTATGGGTGATCGATAACACAAAACCGGTAATATTACAAGTAATCTTAAGGTGTTTGAAGAGGTTCTGAAGGGCCCCGTCCCGAAACGTCACCGATCCGTGTTCTGGAGTGATGCTGCCTGACCCGCTGAGTTGCCCGTGCACTGGTTGCATTTTTCCTTGTAAACAAGCATCTGCAGTTCCTTGTTTCTACAAAGGTTTTTAGGATTTGATGTCATCAAGAATGGGCCAAATTCTGACAATTATTTTAAAGCGCCAGTCGGTCAGTTTAGAGCGTAAATGAAATTACATTTGAAATCCTCTATTGTATGAAAGACAGTGGATATTCCAATGATCTAAAGGAATATTGGAATAATTATGTAAATGCAGGTTACTTTAATAAGTAATAAGTAACCAATCCAATACTGTTTGTATATGGAACATCAAGACACGGGCGTAGAAGAAATAGTGCAGCGACAAATATTACCAGCCTTGGGGAAGGAATGCCAAGTGTATTAGATTAACTAAATGAGGATGGGGACGGGAGGGGGGGGGGGGTGCGGTTGGAGCGAGTATGTTAGAGGATAGGTCATCCATGAGTGGAGGAGACTTAATGGGCCGAATAGCCTAATTCTGTTCCTACAATTAATAACGTTATGAAGGAAGAAGTTGGAAATCACATTTCGTCCCGAGTTTATGGCAGTCCCAAATCAACCCACCCACTCCTACTACCACCATCGTTCATTTAAAGAATAATGGGTAGACTATTTGAAGAATAAGGGGATAGGCCATTCAGAACGGGGGTGAGGAAAACGTTTCTGCCCACAATTGTGAATCTGAGGAATTATCTACTTCGGAAGGCAGTGGAGGCCGATTCTTTGGATGCTTTCAAGAGACAGTACACCGTTCCTGCCTTCTCCCCATATCCCTTGGCTCTGTTATCTTTAAGAGCTCTATCTCTCTTAAAGACAGAAGAGTCAAGGTATATGGGGTTCTGATTGTGGATGATCAGTCACGATCACATGGGCGGTCACGGTGGCACAGCGGTAGAGTTGCTGCCTTACAGCAAAATGCAGCGCCAGAGACCCGGGTTCGATCCCGACTACGGGTGCTGTTGGTATGGAGTTTGTACGTTCTCCCCGTGATCTGCGTGGGTTTTCTCCGAGATCTTCGGTTTCCTCCCACACTCCAAAGACGTACAGGTTTGTAGGTTAATTGGCTTTGTGTCCCTTTGTGCCGACTACAAAATTCAGAAGGTTCTCAGTGAATGGAGGTGCTGGCTCGAAGGGCTGAATGGCCTACTCCTGCACCTATTGTCTGTTGTCTATTGACTTTACATCTCTGAATTAGGGTGCAGTTCCCATTCTAAAACGAAGGATTAGATTCCGCTTCCGAGACGCAATTACTCACCATTTCAATCTGCGCCCCCATTCCACCCCGTTAGCCCCCACCCCTCCCCCCTCCCCTGCAGCCATCGATTAAACTGCGAAGAGAGATTTACTATCTAGGATTGTATTGTTTGAAATTTAGCATGAGAGGCGGCGCGATCAATTATTTGAAAAAGGTATGAAAAACCGATAAAGTCGTTGCAGAACTGGTTTAGTTTAGTTTGGTTTAGTTTATTGAACTATTTCCCCCTCGTTAGGCAATGGTGTAACCAGGCAGGTCATGCACGCGGGAATTTATGTTTGGGACTAGCGTACATAATGGACCTATGGTTAAATATAAACCAGAACATCAGAATCTTCTGTATATGATGTGCCTTCGGACAACCGGCTACCAATTATCTTCCCCAAATGTCATATCTTCCCCAAATGTCCCCCGGCTCCTCGTGTGACTGCGGAATCACAATGCAACGATCTATTAGAAAGATGCCTCCAGGTTCACCCCGCGGCTGATAATGTTAAACACGTCGGTGATAGTCGACCGAAATTCATTTATAGGATGTGTCTGGGTCAGCAAATTCCTTTGATTACAAAGTGTCTGTGAGGTACTGTAGTTTCCGCGAAACAGGGAAGACAAGGTTAGATTGTAAACTGCGGCAGTTTTACTGGGCATTTCGTATATCAGATTGGGATGTAATGTGCCAGAGATTTGGCCGTTCGGCCAATCCATCCTTCTCCTCATAATAGTGCGGCCTCTTAAACTTCCAAACAAGATTGATCCTCTCGCTGTATGGTTGCTGTCGGCGGCTCAACAGAATTCTGTTTTAATCTGTTTTAATCACACGGCGGAATATTAAATCTGTGTGTAGCGCCGGGGCGATGGCTGCCTTGCCGGCAGTCTGTTCGGCTTTTCACTCTTTTTCGTATTTTTTAGTTTGTTAAAAGTTTTTGTTTTAATGTTCTTCGGTTTGTTTTATGAGGGTGGGGGGGGGGGGGGGGGGGGGTGGGGGGGTGGGGGAGGAGGGAGGAGGGAGCAGATCGGAGGAAACCTTTTTTCAGGTTCTTACCTTCCCGGAGATGTGATCCATTTTCGGATCACATTCTCCGGGCTCTGCGGCCTACCCTCGATAGAACTGGAAGCCTCATCGGACTGTCGTAAACCACACCGCGGGGCGCGGACTTAACATCGGAGCTGATCCTAGCCTGGGATCGCTCGCACCGCGGCCACCGCGGACTTACCATCAGGGGCTAGCAGTCTCGGGAGAGGCCGAGTCGGGAGCTCCAACGTCGCGGAAGGTTCGACCAGCCAGGACGCGAGGTCCGATCGTCCGGCGCGTGGGAGCTGACATCTCCCCGATGCGGGAGCTTGATCGCCTTGAAGCGGAGGACCCGAACGCCGCCGGCTACGGGAGTCAAGATCATCCCGTCAACGGGGGCTCGAGCCCCACGACCGAGGAACGACTAGAAGTTTATTTCGCCTTCCATCACAGTGAGGAATGTGTAGGAGTCACTGTGGTGGATGTTCATGTTAAAATGTGTTTTTGAGTGATCTGTTACTTTTATTTGTATGACTGACCTGGCCAATGAAATTCCTCGTATGTTGCAAAATATACTTGGCGAATAAAGTGTGATTCTGATTCTGATTGTGATTCTGAACTATGGATTTATGTAACGGTTAAAATAATGCTCTGTCCTGCATAGCACAAAATGATGAAGACACTTGAGGGGTCAGGCAGCATCCGTTGAGGGAGTGGACAGGCGAGATTTCAGTCTGAAGAAGGGTTCTGATCCAAAAGTTCGCCTCTCCATTCCCACGAGAGATGTTGCCTGACTCACTTTGGGTTTTGCTCAACATTACAGCATCTGTAGTTCTTTGTGTTTCGTCAGCCCTGCGTGTTGTGTTAGCGATATGGTATTATGCACTACGAGTCTCTACGTCGCACTGGCAATTACATTAATTAACATCATATTTCTTCCAATATATTGGGCATCTTTGAATTTCTCTCAGTTCGATTGCCAAACCACAATGCCCATCGTAACTGGCGCGTTATATTGTTGCGACGGCTTTTGAGTTCATTCTGCTTTTGGCAAATAAAAAAATAATAATGATCATCTGTCAATTCCAGAATTTCCTGAAATGGAAGAAGGTCTCCATGACTCTGTAGCAGAAGACGGAATGATAGAATACATAGACGAGGAGGGAAATTCTGCTGGAACAGTTATCGCCTTCGTGATCCTCTTGATGATCAGTACCATATACGGCGCATTGACAACAACGATTAAGGTAATATCGACTTTCATAGAACGCAGTACATAGCACAAGAACATGCATTTCGACCCACAATGTCCTTTCCTCCGCGTGTTTCATATCCTTCCATTCCCTGCATATTCACATGCCTCCCCATTAGCCTCTTAAATGCTATGATCGTGTATGCATACACTCCGCTAGTCTTTCAAAGTTGTCCCTCCCGCCTTTAAGCTACGCCCTCTAGACTTTGACATTTCCACCCTGGGAAAATTGTTCTGAATGTCTACCCTATCGATGTCTCCTGTCATTTTATATACTTCTATCAAGTCTCCCCACAGCCTCCGACGCTCCACAGTAAACAATCCAGATTTTGTGAGCGAGAAGCATATGGGTAATAGGGTGGAAGTAGAACAAGGGCAAATGAGAGAAAATATGGGTACATGCATCCAGGTGGAATGGGGGGAGGGGGGGGGGGTGGAGGTCCGTGCGGTTCCCGGGGGTTGCAGGTGGTTGCCGGAGGTTTCGGGTAGTGGAAGCAGGTAGGGAGACTGACATAAACCTCCGGGAACCGCACGGACACCTTGGCTGGGGCGCAAAGTCTCCAGAGGTTTCTGTTCAGGTCTCCTAAGTGGGACAGGTGATATTTTGAGTAAATAAATGAGTGAAATTCAAAGAAGGCGGATTTGCCCGGCATTGATTTTGCACTGGATAAGTCCTCTACTCAAAAAGAAGTTGGGAAGTCAGGGCCAATATTATAGATGAACGAATGATACTGGTAAAATTAATTATCGTTCCATATTTTTGGGAGGGATGGGAAAGTTAGAATAGAATAGAATATGTTTATTGTCATTGCACAAAACAGAGCAACGAAATTCCATTTGCTTCTCCTCCGTTAAAAGAAATACAACACAACAACCAATACACATATGTACAGTTAATAGTAAAATAATAGATACATTTTTAAAAAAGTTTAAAAGAATTTAGCGGTATTCCTCGAAGTTACTTCTTGCTTCCCAGTGTTCACTATTGGAGTTAAGCTCTTTTACCGCACATGGTTAGAAACTATTTTTTAGTCTACCGGTGCGAGCCTGCAGAGACCTGAGCCGCCTCCCCGAGGGTAGCAGAGTAAAAAGGTGGTTGGCAGGGTGGGATGTGTCCTTCTTGATATTTATGGCCCTGCGCAAGCATCGGGCCTTGTATATGTCATCCAAGGAGGGCAGGTTAGCGTTTGTAATGCGCTGCGCAGTTTTTATAATTCCCTGCAGCGCCCTCCTCTCAGCCACAGTACAGCTGGCAAACCACACCAGGATTCCGTAGGTGAGGATACTTTCCACGGCACATCGATAGAAGGACAGCAGCAGCGGCTGTGAGACGTTAGCTCTCCGTAGAGACCTCAGGAAATACAGCCGCTGACGGAAAGTTAGGGACAGCTCAGCCGTGGCTGGTTGAATTATTGTGTAGACGTTGTGTATCTTTTTCTTGAGGCCACAAAGATGAAGGGGAGATTGATTAAGGTGTGGGAAATCAAGTTTGGTTTAGACAGAGCAAATACAGGGTGTTTCCACCAATCACAGTTGGGCGTGAGAGTTTAGTTTAGTTTCGTTTAGAGATAGAGCGCGGAAACGGGCCCTTCGGCCCACCGGGTCCGCGCCGTCCAGCGATCGCCGCGCATTAACACTATCCTACACACACTAGGGACAAATCTTTTGTACATTTACCGAGCCAATTAACCTACATTCACGTCTTTAAAGTGTGGGAGGAAACTGAAGTTCTCGGTGAAAACCCACACAGGTCACGGAGAGAACATACAAACTCCGTACAGACATCTCCAGTAATGGACGCTGCATTCGCTGTGAGGCAGCAACTCTACGTCACTGTGCTGTATTTAATACAGATAATTGTATGACCTAGAACTGTGTTTCAAAGGGGGGGGGGGGGGGGTGGGAAACAGAGTTAATCGGGAACCTAGCAATCAGTGTTCTGTCGTTTCAGGTGACGCGGAACCCGAAGTCATCTCTTGTTTATACATGAGTGGGGCCGCAAGTCAGATGGTGACCACAGACACATCGTGGTTCGCTCCCGCACCGTTATCTACCGGACAATTTCAACTCCGTTGCAATAACATCCGCGAAACGAGACCAAACTTGGTTCCCTTCTCCCATCGGTTTCATTCCTATTTCTGTTTCGTTAATCGCCGATGTTGGATAGATTTCCACATATTCTAGCAAGAAATACATTGCTTGTAACTTCTCTTTCTGCTTTCTTACAATATGTCACGAGAGTCTGTATTACCCCGTTCCATGACTGAGATAAGTGACTGAAATTTCGCAAAACATTTTTCGCGCTAATACATAATCTGTTGCAAATTAATGTAAGCTCTATAAACGACTTTCGGTAACACATCTCAAGTGAAATTTCTATGCTCCAATGATGAAATTGTATTTTATTTTGTTTACATAAGTACTAAATGCTTCGCTGGATTATTAAGGGTGTGACCTTTTTTCGAATCAATTGGTCCTCAATGTAATTATAATGGCGGTTATATGCTGGAAAAAAAACGTAGAACAAATAGACGTGATATACGCGCTTTTGTGGGGCAGAAACTGATTATGGCAAAGTGTCATCTTGGCGTTCAGTGATGGAAAGCCGAGTTTACCGGATATTCAAGATGAATTCACAGACAAAGTATACAGGTCTTGCAATGCATTATGTATTCACCGTACAGCCTTTTATTGTGTACGTGATGACGATGTCGCTGAAAATGACATTGTGAAAATTCCTACCATGTTTGTCGGCAGCAGAAGTCACGTCAACGGCTTTAATGTTCTCTGAAGACCTTCGCTCACAGGAATCGGAGGATGTGAAGTGATCGCGGCATTCACTGTGGAGAACGAGTGCATACTTTAACTCGAAATTCTTGCGCAAAACACCAAGTCCTGAAGTAACTTAGCGGGTCGGGTAGCATCAGTGGAGGACATGGATAGCAACGTTTCGGGTCGGGGCCCATCTGTAGACTCAGTCTGAAGCAGTCAACTGTCCATTCCATCCATGGATGCTGCCTGACGCTGAGTTGCTCCAGGGCGGTGTGTTTCGCTAATTCAACATTAGTGCATTGTCTTAGGCCAAATCACATCGCCTAGAATCTAGCTGTAAAGATATGCCTTTCCCTGTTCCCTGTTTACACTGGTAATCCACTTTGATTCTGGAATGCCCGCATTTCCTGCTGAATTGTGACCATATTCATATCAACCAATTTAACCAAGTTATTCGAAAATTCAGAACCTGCAGATGTCTTCCTGCAGATGTCGTTGGACTAATCAGCAGAAAATACCTCACCACAATAATGGAAGCAAAATTCACATTCGATGTCAGCGTTAAAACCTCACATCCACGCGGTTATCGAGGAGCAGCTGCACGATAACCTGCGCGGCATAAGTTCCTCTGTTTAAAAGATGAATTTTGTTCTATATCAGCTTCACATATGCAGTCCGGAATTTGATATCAGCCATACTACCATTGCAAATAGGATGAACCTGTGAGGTTAGATTACTGCGACATAAAGACACCATGGACAATAGCTGGCACTGGAGGTTACATTAAGACCATGGATAATTTTACATTCGAGTTACAAGTAACTGCAGGTATTAGGATCTTGAGCAAAACACACCAAGTCCTGAAGTAACTCAGCGGGACGGGTAGCATCTGTGGAGATTATAGATTGGCGACATTTCGGGTCGGGACCCTTCTTGAGACTCAGTCTGATGCAGTCACCTGTGCATTCCTTCCACAGATGCTGCCTGACCCGTCGAGTTATTTCAGGATGTTGTGATTTACTAATTCTACTTTAGTTCATTGGCATCATCTTATTTCCACAAACCATCATAGGGTTTGCCGTCAAGACAGAATATGTGGTGATACTCTGGAAGCCTGCAAGTCAAGGGGGTTAGTGTCTAAAGATTTTCTCGCGGGAAAACAAATGCTCTCAACAGTAGATTAGATATTCAACTCTGCATAAAATTGTACTTTTTTATTACTTGTACCTACTGTTAAAATGTCATCAGATAATTCAATAAAATGACCTCTTGGCTTTTTTAAATTGGAAATCCTGATGTAAATGTCATGCATTTCTTCTCTGACTACAGTTTAAAATACCTTTTACTTTCTTCCAATGAATATCAGCAAAAATCAAAGCTGCGTGTTGCGAAAAGGAAAGAAGGTAGGGGTTCAATTCTGACAAATAGTTCTAATTCTGCGTTCTTTACAAATGCTACTGACTTGCAATGCAGATATCTTTTGGAAGATTGGGTGTTTATTGAAATAACTCAGAATATTAAACCGATTTAATTAATTGTCATGATAATTATTTGAAAATATTTTAAGTGCCCGGCCTTAACAAGAACATTCATCGTTCTGATTCAATTAGTTATCCATTACTATCGAATACATGCTATTGGTAACTTTCCTAACGACTACATTAAATCAATTCAAGTGCATAAAGGAAGATTATACTTTATTGAAGTTAGAGTTAATGAACAGCCGCTGGGTGTTAAACGAAGTAAATTGCTAATTGCCCGTAGTTTAATTTATTTCAGAATTCCTCCTTAGTTACATGATTTGGTATTTGAGGAAATCCATCAATATGATGGAAGAATGGTCTCGACCCGAAACGTCGCCTATTTCCTTCGCTCCATACATGCTGCTTCACCCGCTGAGTTTTTCCAGCATTTTTATCTACCATCGATATGATTGCTCTGATTATCTAAGTGTGTATGCCAGGATCACAGTCAGAAAATATCTGCCCGTAAATCTTGAAATGAGCAAAGGAACTGGCATAGAAAATAACGTTGCATATGTACACGCGATTCACATCTTTGGTCATAACATGAGGTAGCAGAGCTTAATATGCGAAATATTTTGCAACCCAGAAACACTTGCAGCATGTTACAGACAGAGACTGGCAAGATGTTGGGGGCATGCTAAGATTGGGGGCGAGCATTTCATAACTGGCGAGAATTGGAGAAGTGTTCAAATAGGAGCCAACGAAAGGGCGAATTTTCAGGACGAGGCCAAATGATGCCGTGAGGAGATTTGGTGGTCAAAGTTATAGTGATAAAGTGGAGATGTTGTAACGTGGTTGGTTGGCGGTGATTCATGGTATTAGATATGAATCAGCGCTGGGATACTTTATGTTCTTAATCTGACAATAGACAATAGACAATAGACAATAGGTGCAGAAGTAGGCCGTTTGGCCCTTCGAGCCAGCACCGCCATTCAATGTGATCATGGCTGATCATCCCCAATCAGTACCCCGTTCCTGCCTTCTCTCCATATCCCCTGACTCCGCTATTTTTAAGAGCCCTATCTAGTTCGCTCTTGAAAGCATCCAGAGAACCTGCCTCCACTGAGGCAGAGAATTCCACAGACTCACCAATCTCTGTGAGAAAAAGTGTTTCCTCGTCTCCGTTCTAAATGGCTTACCCCTTATTCTTAAACTGTGGCCCCTGGTTCTGGACTCCCACAACATCGGGAACATGTTTCCTGCCTCTAGCGTGTCCAAGCCCTTAACAATACTATATGTTTCAATGAGATCTCCTCTCATCCTTCTAAACTGCAGAGTGTATAAGCCCAGCTTCTCCATTCTCTCAGCATATGACAGTCCTGCCATCCCGGAAGTTAACCATGCAAACCTACGCTGCACTCCCTCAATAGCAAGAATGTCCTTCCTCAAATTAGGGGACCAAAACTGCACACAATACCCCACGTATGGTCTCACTAGGGCGCTGTCCAACTGCAGAAGGATCTCTTTGCTCCTATATTCGATTCCTCTTGTTATAAAGGCCAACATACCATTCGCTTTCTTCACTGCCTGCTGTACCTGCATGCTTACTTTCATAGACTGATGTACAAGGACCCCCAGATCACGTTGTACTTCCCCTTTCCCCAACTTGACCCCATTTAGATAGTAATCTGCCTTCCTGTTTTTGTTACCAAAGTGGATAACCTTACATTTATCCGCATTAAACTTCATCTGCCATGCCCTTCCGCCCAGATCGTTCAGATTAGCCAAATTGCTTACCTGTGTACATTTAATTTGGCCCATATCTCCCAAAACCCATCCAACACGTACACTTGTTCAAGTGTATTTTAAACTATGTAATTGTTCCCAACTCCCCTCCTTCAACTGGTAGCCCCTGCTACATACCGAACATGCTTTGTTAAAACATATTACTCCTCGGCCTCGTAGAACATAACGTCTGGAGTCATTCAGCGGGTCAGGAGAACGTGCATAGGCAAGGTGTCCGGTCGGGAGCCATATTCAGATGATTGTAGTTCAGGGAAGAAAGCTGGAAAAGAGGTGGAGTCGGCACAAAGCCTGGCAAATGTCGGGGGGGGGGGGGGGGGGGGTGTAGGTGATTGACAGTTGGGTGAACAAATGCTGGAGATAAAAAGGCGACGATGAGTGATGAAAGGAGACAAAAGGGAGACAAAGAGCAAAAATGTTACAGAAAGGGGCGAAGACGAGTAAAATGCAGTGAAACATAAATCCAGAGGGAGGGCATGTGGAGAAGGGGACGGGGGTGGGGAGGAATCTCAGCAGGCTACTTTTTCACACAGAGAGTGGTGGATTCAGTATGTGGAACGAGCTGCCAGCTGAAGTAGTTGAGCCATGTACAATAACAACATTTTAAAAATACTTATGCAGGATAGGCTATTATCAAAGGGATGTGGGCTAAGAATGGGCTAAATATCCTGGGGCATCTCGGTCGGTATCAAAGAATTAGGCTGAAGTGTCTGTTTCCGTGCTGCAAGACTCCATGATCTAGATTTCCCCAGCCAACGTTTACCAGATCATGTCTTATTCCAATTAATTTGGTCTTTCCCCAATTTAAGAGCTTTGTTCCTGATTCCTCCCTAACATTTTCCAAAAATCATTCTGAAATATGCAGATTTATTGTCATTATCTCCAAAATGTTTCCCCGTTGCCACGCCCTCTACGTAACCGGCTATATGCCCTATGTTAAAGTCCAAAAATGTTATTTCTCTCGTTGGTCTGTCTGCAAACTGTACCAAATAGCTCTGCTCAGCAACCCTCAAACACCTCACCCCACTGAGCACTTCCCATTAACCCAATCCTACGTAATACTGGAAAAATTGGAATCTCCTCGCTCTACAATATGTCCACCTTTCTGACATTTCGCTGCAATTTGCCTCCATATCATTTATTCTCTCTTTTCGACTGTAGGTGATCAGTAATGCACCCATAGCAAAGTGATGATGCTCGTTTATTTCATAACCTATACTCAAATTAATTGATTTGAGGGGGCTTCTTGGATATCCCTCAATGCTGAATTAATACATTCCACAATTAACAATGCACTGACACTTCCTCTTTTGCATCTTCGTCTCTCTCACATGAATGTGAGGAGGATGCTAGGAGGTTGCAAGGTGACTTGGATAGGTTGGGTGAGCGGGGAAATGTATGGCAGATGCAGTATAATGTGGATAAATGTGAGGTTGGCAAAAACAGGAAAGTAGACTGTTATTTGAATGTAAGCCGATTAGGAAAAGGGGAGTTGCAACGAGACCTGGGTGTCATGGTACACCAGTCATTGAAAGTAGGCATGCAGGTGCAGCAGGCTGTGAAGAAAGCGAATGGTATGTTAGCATTCATAGCAACATGATTTGAGTATAGGAGCAGGGACGTTCTACTGCAGTTGTACAGGGCTAAGTGTTCGGCTGGCAACCGGAAGGTAGCTGGTTCGAATCCCGCTTGGAGTGCATACTGTCGTTGTGTCCTTGGGCAAGACACTTCACCCACCTTTGCCTGTGTGTGAATGTGTGTGAATGTGTGTGAGTGACTGGTGGTGGTCGGAGGGGCCGTAGGCGCAGATTGGCAGCCACGCTTCCGTCAGTCTGCCCCAGGGCAGCTGTGGCTACAGAAGTAGCTTACCACCACCGAGTGTGACTGAGGAGTGAATGAATAATGCGATGTAAAGCGCCTTGAGTATTAGAAAGGCGCTATATAAATCCCATCCATTATTATTATTATTACAGGGTCTTGGTGAGACCACACCTGCAGTATTGCGTACAGTTTTGGTCTCCTAATCTGAGGAAAGACATTCTTGCCATAGAGGGAGTACAGATAAGGTCCACCAGACTGATTACTGGGATGTCAGGACTTTCATATGAAGAAAGACTGGATAGATTCGGCTTGTACTCGCTAGAATTTAGAAGAGTGAGGGGGGATTTTATTGAAACTTACAACATTCTTAAGGGGTTGGACAGGCTAGATGCCGGAAGATTGTTCCCGATGTTGGGGAAGTCCAGAACAAGGGGTCACAGTTTAAGTATAAGGGGGAAGTCTTTTCGGACCGAGATGAGAAAAAAAATTTTCACACAGAGAGTGGTGAATCTGTGGAATTCTCTGCCACAGAAGGTAGTTGAGGCCAGTTCATTGGCTATATTTAAGAGGGAGTTAGATGTGGCCCTTGTGGCTAAGGGGATCAGGGGGTATGGAGCGAATGCAGGTACGGGATACTGAGTTGGATGATCAGCCATGATCATATTGAATGGTGGTGCAGGCTCGAAGGGCCGAATGGCCTACTCCTGCACCTATTTTCTATGTTTCTATGTTGCTATGAATATCGATATCACAGATATTGAGATTGCCCGGTGATGGCAACTATATCATAGCCCCATGTTTCAATTAATGTATTGCATGTTTCTACCTTTCCTGTTAGACTTGCGTTAAGTTAGATGCTATTTAGCTTTGCATTGCCCTCATCCACCTGTTCTGCCTACTGAACATACTAACCTTTACTCATTTACGTCACTGTCTCTCCTCATTCAGACATCTACCCTGAGCCCCACTGCCCTGTTATTGGTGTTAATAGAATGTTGCACGGTAATCCACGTTTTAACCTGAAAACCCAATTTTCGATTTGTTCGGATCAGCCTTGCCTGCCAAGGTGAAATATTGTTGCTGCTCAACAGTTTGGTAGCACCGGGATTGAGCGAGCATTGTAATGTCACTGGGTGAGATTAACAGGGATTAGCCATGGAAGAAGTCCAAAAAAAAAACCCGACGGGTAACAACGAATGGGTGAAGTGAGCGCGAGTTTTGTAGGAATATGATTAGGTAAGTTTGAAGATGTTTTCTCCAGTAGGGGGTGTGTCTCGCAGACATTGAATAAGAACACAAAATTGCTGGGGAAACGCGGCGGGTGCAGCAGCATCTATGGAGCGAAGGAAATAGGCGACGTTTCGGGCCGAAACCCTTCTTCAGACTAAGAACAACCTGGTACCTTCGTTGGTTTTAAAGTCGGTGACATTGGGAGATGGAGGAAAGCGATTTCGAGAGAATAATTGTAGCGAGCTGCAAACAGAATGTGGAGAACAGTGTATGAGGACTGAGTTGAGGAGGTACGAAAGAAAGCTGATTGACAATAGTCTGCACAGAACTATTTTAAGGAAAGTTTCGTTTCCGGTCTAACACTGGGAATCTCACAATAACAACAGAAGGATTTGAATTTATCATCTAAATACGACCGGATGTTGTTTTATAGTAAACTTTACTAGAATGTAAATAGACAATAGACAATAGCCAATAGACAATAGGCGCAGGAGTAAAATCCAAAGTAAAATTCCTTCATCTAATTCATTAATATATATTGTGAATAGCTGCGGTCCCAGCATCGAGCCTTGACGTACCCCACTAGTCACTACCTGCCATTCTGAAAGGGAACCGTTCATTCCTACTCTTTGTTTCCTGTCTGCCAACCATTTTCTATCCATGTCAATACCCTACCCCCAATACCATGTGCTCTGATTTTGCCCGCTAATCTCCTGTGGGACCTTATCAAAGGCTTTCTGAAAGTCCAGGTACACTACATCCACTAACTCTCTTAAAAATGTTACTGTCTAACTGAACTTAGTTGTTAGGGATAACATTCATTTCTTTTCATTCATTTTTGAATGACAAATAATTTCAATTCAATTCAAAATGTACAGGTCTATTACCAAGAAGATCTTGGAACATTTCACATTGTTTGTCAATGATCTGTATCGTTTACTCTTCTGCCTCACTTTCCCAAAGTTTACTTAAATTTAGAGCCTTGTGTTCTGACTCATCCGTCTCCCTCTTAACTAGTTTATCGAATACCGTTCAACAGTGACTGCCAGCCAAACGTTACTGCACCATTAACTAATTGACTAACTCAGACTAATTATTCATTATTTTTGTTAGCTGAAGGACACATCGTTCCAGAAAAATTGAACACAATATTCTAACTATGGCAACCAATGATTTATATAAGGTTGCTTTTAGCTTCTTAAGCATTATTTCCCATTTGAAAAGGTAGCATATCATTTGCTTCACTTCATCCTGATTTGCAATCAATTAATGATGGCTCGCAGTATGATTTTGACCTGAAACGTTACCCAACCTTTTTCTCCAGAGATGCTTCCTGACCTGAGTTACACCAGCGCTTTGTGTCTATGAATGGTATAAACCAGCATCTGCAGTTCCTTGTTTCTACTAATGATGGTTACGTTTTTTAATTCTCTTCATGTCCGATTTAATTTGTTTGGCTCGACTGTGAGCTGCTCTAAGAAGTCATGTCATGGGCATTGGATACATTCCTTCTCTTGGTATTCAGTACCAGCTTGATTTAACCAGTGTACCTGCATATTGAAATCCCCCATAACCACTGTAACCTCTGTTGAGGGCAGACCGTTCATCATCGGAAAGATGGATGTCAGGGAGGATGGCGAAGACATGATAAGGGTGGGGGTTTGGGTCAGAGGAGGGTAGGGGAGTGTACAGAGGTAGAGGCGAGGTGCTGTGGGGGATGGTGAGGGTTCAGTGAAGAGAGGGGGGGCATGAGGTCTGGTGCATGGGTGGGAGGTGGTTGGAGTAACCTGGTGAAAAGAAGGGGATGGGGAAGGCCCAGTGGAATCATTACTGAGGTGCCCCGTGGGGGGTGTGGGGGGAGCAGTAGGACCCAGGAGAGTCCGACCATTTGGTGTGTTTGAGTCTGCAGCATATAAGCTGTGGGCCTGGTGCTGAGCCTGTAATTAGTACACATTCTGCCAAACCTCAGAAAGGACAGACGATGATGTGTATATGGAATGTGCTGCCAAGGGAGGTATATGAGGCAGGTACGATAATAACATTTAACAGGCATTTGGACAGATGCATGGATAACAAAAGGTTCAGAGGGATACGGGCTAAACGCAGGCAAGGGAGACTAGTGCAGATGGCGTATCTTGGGCTGGTTTGACCGAGGGCCCTATGATTCTATGGCTACACGCGAATTGAAGATAGACACAACATGCTGGAGTAATTCAGCGTTATAGGCGGCATCTCCGGAGCTTTGTCGTTTGACGTTTCGGAACGAAACACTTCTTCAGACTGAGAGGCAGGGGAGAGGGAAAGTATAGATATGGAAGGGGACAAAGAACATGTAAGGTGTGAAAAGGACTGACCAAGGCAGACGTTGATGAATGAAATGCACAACGGTTCATTGTTGGCTGAGGGGAACGAGGCATACAAACAGCAAAGCTAATCAGGAGGATGGTCAAACTAGTAGGAGGACTAGGGTGGGGAAGGGACAGAGACAGGGAAAGCAAGGGTTACTTTTAGTTAGGGAAATCAATATTCATATCAATATCATAAGATGTCCAAGCGAAATATGAAGTGCTGTTCCTCCAATTTGGTGTTTAGCCTCACTCTGACAATGGAGGAGGCCCAGGACAGAAAGGTCCAGCATGTTGTGCTATCTTCGGTGTAAACCAGCATCTGCAGCTCCTTACTACACGTCTCCTCGTGTTGTACAGTTTCCATTCCCGATATTATTCCACCGATTCAGCCCAATAATCCCCCAGGGATTACATCGTCGTGAATGAAACAGAACCTCGACAACCAGCAACAATTGTTCACCGATTTCAGATGCAGCCCGAACTGCCGATATTGTTTTTAGTTGCTGCTATATTTTTATAAAATACTTTCAGCATTGAGTTTCGACAGATAGGTAGAAAGACAGACAGACAGACAGACAGACTACCCACGTACAATCTACCGCATGCAGTGGAAATAAACTGAGCTAAAATGTACTGTAGATGTTTATTTCTTCCAACGTTGCAGGTTGATTTTGCATCCTCCCTCTACTGCCCCCTCTCGTACTTTGATCGGAGCTTTCATTCTGACTCTTCATTAAATCCTCGGGAATCACGAAATGATCGGCCAGTAATCTCAAGAAATGTTAAAACTTCCCACATACATACACACACTACCGTCCCGACCCTGACTCCACTCCTATGTAAATTAAGATTTTTTTACCTGTTTCCCGGAAAGTTGTTGCGAATCCCGCTATAGGAGAGACACGAGATTTATTTTACTTCATTGCCCATCAACGCTCTTCATAATTCCAGTTAAATGACAAGGCAAAATGCATCACAGGCGTTTCCAACCTTCCCCGAACGTTTAAATACAAAGTATGTTACTCAGGGTAACTATCCCTAGAGTAACTCGGCGAACTGGGCAGTATTTGTGGAGGGAGTGGACGGGTCGGGACACTTCTTCATAATCGTTCGATGTCCCTTCAGTGTTCCACCGTAAAGTGCTCGGCATAATGTTCTTTGCATTCGCATCCGCTTCCTTGCTGCCTTTCTTAATTGAACAAATATATTTCCATAGAGAAAGGTGTGCAGCCGCGACCGCTTCCCGTCTAACTGCTGCTTGAAGTGTACGCAGTCATGTACGATCAATTGCCATTCCATACTTTGCGATAGGCGACGCTCAACTTGAAATTATTCCGCTCACTTCATGGCCACGCTTTCACTCTGTCACCTCGCGGAAGATCGCGCACAAGATTCAGCAGGGTCGACTTTATGGTCCACCCCAACGGCGCGACACGCCCATCTGTCGATGCTAGCAACGGTTAAATAGAGAGTGGTTTATTGGAATTTCCGTTATATTCAACGTTTATTTAACTTAATGGGCGACAAGCAGTCGTTACGAACGCCCCACTTAATATTCTTGATGGTATAAACTTAAAATCGTGAGCAAGCACCACAACCTTTTCAACTTTTCAACTTTTCCTTTGCCTCCTCCCATTTCCACCAAATCCAAGGCGTAGCTATGGGCACGCGCATGGAACCCAGCTATGTCTGCCTGTTTGTAGGGTATGTCTAACAATCCTTGTTCGAGGCCTACCGTGGCCCTATCCCCGAACTCTCCCTCCACTACATTGACGACTGCATTGGTGCCACCTCCTGCACCCATACAGAACTCATTCATTTCACCACTAACTTCCATCGAGCACACAAATTCACCTGGACCATTTCCGTCATCTCCCTACCGTTTCTGGACCTCACTATCTCCATCGCAGGTAACAGACTGCTGACCGACATCTACTACAAACCAACTGACTTTCATGGCTATCTGGATTACACTTCTTTCCACCCTGCTTCCTGGAAGGACTCTATACCCTGCTCCCAATTCCTCCGTCTACGCCGCATCTGCACCCAGGATGAGGTGTTCTAAACCAGGCCATCGGAGATGTCCTAATTCTTTCTTAAACAGTTCATTACATCATCATCTACCAAATAATGCTAGATTTTGGCGGTACAAGCTCATGATCATGCAACAATGTTTAGATGTAGGAGGAACCTAATTAATTGGGGCTAGGGCGCAATGGACGCAAATTGTTCAAGTTTTCTACTTTCCAGTAGAACACTGCAGATCTGTAAATGTTTTGAGGCTTATGTTAGGCCGAACATGGCACTTTACACCCTGCCTTAAAGCCACCTTGTTAAATAACAATTCAGAAGATACTCGGGCGAAATTACATCGCGTTGATAGTTCTTGGATAAATCACCAGCAAACGTCTTTGAGGAGATCGGGTTCGGTTTAACATATCCCGTGGTTCCCAGTGGAAGGTGAGACAGTGGAATTTGCTTTAAAACTAGTCTGTGGGGGGAAAGCCTGATAATTGCATCACTGTGTGATTAAGACAAGGCCGAGGGATCTGGACATTGTGGTTAATATTTGATTGTTAGCGAGCCATTTGTGACTAGATATAGCATGAGAGGATAACGTTGTTCATTTACTTAGGGTTTACTTAATTTATATCGCATGTTGAATTAGTGGGTTAGGCTGTGTGTCTTGTTGTCATATTCTGCCGCCATTTCGCCTCATTTTTAGGTAGGACTGGTTATGTTCCAGACATGCCCTTGCTTTTCCATTACTCGGTGATGTTTCGCAGCTTAAAGATAAGTAAGTTACAGGTGTGGTGCAAAAGTATTGTTGCCCCTGTCGTCGACCAACACGGCATTATAGAAAAATAGAAACATAGAAATATAGAAAATAGGTGCAGGAGGAGGGCATTCGGCCCTTCGAGCCAGGATCATGGGATCATGTTGATTATCCTTAATCAATAACCCGTGCCTGCATTCTCCCCATATCCCTTGATTCCACTAGCCCCGAGAGCTCTATTTAGCCCTCTGTGGCAGGGAATTCCATAAATTCACACCTCTCTGGGTGAAAACGTTTTTCTCACCCCAGTCTTAAATGGCCTCCCGTTTATTCTAAGACCGTGGCCCATGGTTCTGGACTCGCCCAACATTGGGAACATTTTTCGTGCATCTAGCTTGTCCAGTCCTTTTATAACTTTATATGTTTGTATAAGATCCCCCCTCACCTCTTCTAAACTCTAGTGAATACAAGCCTAGGCTTTTCAATCTTTCCTCATTTGACAGTCCCGTCAACCCAGGGATCAATCTCGTGAACCTACGCTGCACTGCCTCAATCACAAGGATGTCCTTCCTCAAATTAGAAAACCGAAACTGTACACTCTACCCCAGATGTAGTCTTACCAGAGCCCTATACAACTGCAGAAGAACCTCTTTACCCCTATACTGAAATCCTCTTGTTATGAAGGCCAATATTCCATTAGTTTTCTTCACTGCCTGCTGTACCTGCACGCCAACTTTCAGTGACTGGTGTGAAAGGATACACAGGTCTCTCTGTATCTCCACATTACCTAACCTAACCCATTAAAATATTAATTTGCCCCCTTGTTTTTTCCGCCAAAGTGGATAACCTTACATTTATCTATATTATACTGCATCTGCCACGCATCGGTCTACTCACTCAACCTCTCCAGGTCACCCTGCAACCTCTTAACATCCTCTTCACAGTTCACACTGCCACGCAGCTTTGTGTCATCCGCAAACTTGCTAGTGTTGGTCCTAATTCCCTCTTCCAAATCATTAATATATATGGTACATAGTTGCGGCCCCAACACTGAGCCTTGCGGCACTCCACTCGCCACTGCCTGCCATTCTGAAAAGGACCCGTTCACTCCTGCACTTTGCTTCCTGTCTGCCATCCAATTTTCTATCCATGTCAACACCCCTCCCTCGATACCATGTGCTCTAATTTTAGTCACCAGTCTCCCGTGCGGGACCTTATCAAAGGCTTTCTGAAAGTCTAGATACACTACAACTACTGGCCCCCTCTTCATCCATTTTACTTGTCACATCCTAACAAATTCTAGAAGATTAGTCAAGCATTATTTTCCTTTCATAAATCCATGCTGACTTGGACTAATTATTTTACTGCTATCCAAATGCCCAATTATTACCTCTTTAATAATTGACTCCAGCATCTTTCCCACCACCGAAGTCAGGCTAACTGGTCTGGAATTCCCCGTTTTTTCCCTCGCTCTTTTCTTGAAACGTGGGATAACATTAGCTATCCTGTAATCCACAGGAAATGATCCTGAATAGATTGAACATTGGAAAATGATCACCAATGCGTCCACTATTTCTAGAGCCACCTCCCTGAGGACCCTGGGATGCAGTCCATCAGGCCCAGGGGATTTATCATCCTACAGTCCCACTAGCCTACCCAATACTATTACTCGCCTTATGTTTGTTCGTTTCCAGATATCAGCTGGAACTTTGGGTGGAGCAATGGCGGGTACAATTTAATGCAGGCGAGTGTGAGGTGATATAGTTCGGGAGGTCAAATTCTGGTCTGATTTACCTGGGATAAGTATAAAAGATAGTCAGAGGTGGAGTAGATGGTCAAAATCCTGTCCCCCCATGCCACGGGAAATACGGTCATAGAGTCACACGGCACTTGGTTGGCCGTCAGACAAACTTGCCCCTGCCGACCAAGGTGGCCCATCTACACGAGTCCCAGCTGTCTGTGTTTCACCCATCTCCCCCTAACACATTCCTATCCATGTACCTTTCAATTGCCTTTTAAATGTTGTTATGGGCCCTGCCTCACTAACTCACCTGGCAGCCGATTCCATATACCCATCACCCTCTGTGTGGAAAAATTACCTCGAGGTTCATGTTAAATCGTGTCCCTCTCACCTTATACCCCTTGTCCCCTGTTTCTTCATTCCTCAACCTGGGTAAAATACTTGGTGCATTCACAATAACCTCTCCCTGTATAGGTCAGGCCCTCAAGTCCTGACAACATCCTCGTAAATATGTATTACACCCTTTCCACATTAACAACATCCTTCTTATAGCGGGGTGGCCAAAACTGACGCAATACTCCAAATATGGCCTCACCAACGACCTGTATAACTGTAACATAAAATGATGGTAGATAGCAGTGTAAGAAAACTTTCCCACGTTTAAGAGTCAATAAGTTAGAGTTGTTAAAAGGCAAGACATAGAAGGCATAGTGCTAACGCGGACAAATGAGTTCAGAGTAGATGGACAAAAACATGGGCATGGAAGTGCTGTAGCGAAGGCCTGTGTGTGTGTTGCACGATACTCTGCTGTGCTGTACCCGGATGAATTGGAAATCGAGGGTTTAGTTTTTTTTAATCAATAATCTCGCCAAGGAGAGTAAGGCGACATTGGGTAGAGGTGATGATGGAGCAGGGTTTTTGTCAATGGGCTGGTCAGTGCTATCTTCTTGTCTGGGTTCGTACGTGCTTACGAATGGGGGCGGCATATGGAATTCAGCTGCAATGGGGCTTTGCAGGGAACAATATCAGAAATAATATGTGTATGGTAATGCGAAAGGAGGTGTCAAATGGACAGGCGTTATCAGGTTGGGAACGATATGTAGTATGAAAAAAACAGGTCTGTAACAGAAAGTTAACACACACTCTTAATGGACTATAAATACAGTCGATTGTTTCGCTATCTTTTCGCTAAGGCGATTTTTATGACAGGATGCACGTGTGTTCTCTGCATGTCCGCTGTGAAACCACGTTCTCGGTCAGTTTCCTATTTCCCTCAGCAGCGAGGAAACACGGGACACGTTATCCAGGCATGCAACGGTCAGTTTGCCTTCAGCGGGGTTGGCGGTTTAACCAACAACCCTATGCGCGAAGGAGGAAACAATCAACAATTAGTTGGAGCCCCTTGACATTTAACGGTGGAAATATTGATTATAGAACTAAAAGTATGTCAGAAACGGTTTCATACACTTGAGCTGAAAAATGTGGTTCTTGGTGAATTTATCCATTGCAAACTAAAGTCTCAGTTTCAAATCAGAGGAAAATGTTGTCAAGAAGTACAAGGGTAGTGTAATTGCTTATTTGTTATCAAGAAATACAAGAGGATCCTAATCAGCTGAGCAAGTAGGCGGAGAAATCCTAATGGTGTTTAATTCATATAACTGTGAGGTCTTGCATTGTGGCAAGTCAAACCAGGGCAGAATCTTCGCTGTGAATGATGGGACAACGAGGAGTGCTGTAGAGCAGAGGGGCCCATGAGTACGTATATAATTCCCTGAAAGCGCTGTCACAGGTGGATAGGCCGTGGAAGAGGGCTTTTGCACATTGGTCATTATCCATCACAGAATTCAGTGCAAAAGTTGGGATGTTATGTTGCAGTTGTACAAAACGTTACCGAGGTCGCATTTGGAGCATCGTGTTCCATTATGCTTACCATGCTATTGAAAATATGCCATCATGCTGGGAAGGGCGCAGAGAAGATATACGAGGTTGTGGCCAGAATCCAAGGTCCTGTTCTTCCGACTCAGGAGCTGCCAGTTGTGTTACTTAAAATTATCTTAAAATTATTGGTCAATGCAACTCGTTGGCTAAACGTGAACGTGCAGAAAATTGTCCCTCACCTCAATCTCTGAAGGGTCTCGGCCTGAAAAATCTCCTGTCAGTGTTCTCCAGCGATGCTGTCTGACCCGCTGAGTTACTCGGCATCTGCAGTTCCTTGTGCTAAAGTGAAACTACATCAACTGCACTGCTCTCAACAATTCGTTTAGGTTTCTCTTTGTAAATTAGCCAGAGAATACTGCCCTCTCCTGGCTCAGTCATATTGTTGCATCCCTGCCTTTCGTAGTGCAGTTTATTCCTGATCCTCTGAAATTCTCCACTAACTTCCCAACCACTGGTGGTAGACTTAAAGTTCTGTAATACTTGATTTTTCTCTACTACACTGCATGAATAAACTAATATTTACTGTCTACCTGGCACTATGCCACTACCAAGCTCACTACCTGCCCCTTGTACTTTGTCATGTCACTGTTCACAATCCGCCCCGCCACAGTGGTGTCAGTTGAAAAATCGTAAATGGTGTAAGCACAGAATGTTGCCACACCATCGTGAGTGTATACGAAATATAGACAGGAACTGAGAGTCATCTGGGGCTAGCTTAGATGGGCATTTTGGTCCGTTTGGGGGAAGACGTAATAGAAAACCGATGGACCTATTATATACGTTGAACGTACAGTAGATGCAGAAAGTATTCAGACCCCTTCACTTTTTCCACATTTTGTTAAATTGCGGGCTTATTCTAAAAGGGATTAATATTTTTTATCATCAATCTACACACTATACCTCTAATATAAAAGCGAAAACAGGTGTTTAGAAATGTTTGCAAGTTAATTAAAAAGAAATAACTGAAGTATCACATTTACATAAGCATTCAGACCCTTTGCAATGACACTCAACATTGAGCTTAGGTGCATCCTGTTTCCATTGGTTATCCTTGAGATGTTTCTACAACTTAATTGGAGTGCACAAGTGGTAAATTAAATTGATTGTACATGATTTGGAAAGGCGCACACCTGTCTATATAAGGTCCCGCAGTTGACAGTGCATGTTAGAGATAAAACCAAGCCATAAAGATGGAGGAAATGTCCGTAGACCTACGAGACATGATTGTGGCGAGACACAGATCTGGGAACGGGTATACAACAATTTCTGCAGCATTGCAGGTCCCGAAGAGCACAGTGGCCTCTGTTATTCTTAAATGGAAGAATTTTGAAACCACCAGGACTCTTCATAGAGCTAGCCGTCCGGCCAAAGCTGAACAATCGGGGTAGAAGGGCCTTGGTCAGGAATGTGACCAAGAACCCTATGGTCACTCTGACAGAGCTCCAGAGTTCCTCTGTGGAGATGGGCTAAACTTCCAGAAGGACAACTATATCTGCAGCACTCCACCAATCAGGCCTTTATCGTAGAGTGGCCAGGCGGAAGCCACTCCTCAGTAAAAGGCGACAGCCCGCTTGGAGTTTGCCAAAAAGTACATAACAAGATTCTCTGGTCTGATGAAACCAAGATAGAACTCTTTAGCCTGAATGCCAAGCGTCACGTCTGGAGGAAGCCAGGTACCGCTCATCACCTGGCCGATACCATACCTACGGTGAAGCATTGAGGTTGCAGCATCGTGCTGAGGGGATGTTTTTCAGCGGCAGGAACTGAAAGACTGGTCAGGATCGAGGGAAAGATGAGCGGAGCAAAGTACAGAGAGATCCTTGGTGAAAATCTGCTCCAGAGAGTTCAGCACCTCAGAGTGGGCAGCGGCTCACCTTCCAACATGACAACGACCATAAGCACACAGCCAAGACAACGAAAGAGTGGCTTCGGGAAAGGTCTGTGAATGTCCTTGAGTGGCCCAGCCAGAGCCCGGACTTGACCACATCTGGAGTATTGTGTACAGTTTTGGTCTCCTAATTTGAGGAAGGACATCCTTGTGATTGAGGCAGTGCAGCGTAGGTTCACGAGATTGATCCCTGTGATGGCGGGACTGTCATATGAGGACAGATTGAAAAGACTAGGCTTGTATTCACTGGTGTTTAGAAAGATGAGGGGGGGGGGGTCTTATAGAAACATAAACAATTATAAATGGACTGGACAAGCTAGATGCAGGAAAAATGTTCCCTATGTTGGGCGAGTCCAGAACCAGGGGCCACAGTCTTAGAATAATGGGGAGGACATTTAAGACTGAGGTGAGAAAAAACTTTTTCTGCTAGAGAGTTGTGAATTTATGGAATTCCCTGCCACAGAGGGCAGTGGAGGCCAATTCACTGGATGGATTCAAGAGAGAGTTAGATAGAGCTCTAGGGGCTAGTGGAGTCAAGGGATATGGGGAGAAGGCAGGCACGGGTTATTGATAGGGACCATCAGCCAAGATCACAATGAATGGCGGTGCTGGCTCGAAGGGCCGAATGGCCTCCTCCTGCACCTATTTTCTATGTTTCTATGAACCCGAACGAATATCTGCAGAGGGTGCTGAAAATAGCTGTGCATCGATGCTCCCCATCCAACCTGACAGATGCCCCCCATCCAACCTGACAGAGAGGATCTGCAGAGAAGAATGGGAGAAATTACCCAAATAAAGGTGTGCCAAGCTTGTAGCGTCATACCCAAGAAAACTTGAGGCTGTAATCGCTGCCAAAGGTGACTCAACAAAGTACTGAGTGAAGTGTCTGAATACTTATGTAAATGTGTTATTTCATATAACATATATAACATATAACAATTACAGCACGGAAACAGACCATCTCGGCCCTTCTAGTCCGTGCCGAACACTTACTCTCACCTAGTCCCATCTACCTGCACTCAGCCCATAACCCTCCATTCCTTTCCCGTGCATATACCTATCCAATATATTTTTTAATGATAAAAATCGAACCTGCCTCCACCACTTCCACTGGAAGCTCATTTCACACAGCTACCACTCTCTGAGTAAAGAAGTTACCCCTCATGTTACCCTTAAACTTTTGTCCCTTAATTCTCAAGTCATGTCCCCTTGTTTGAATCTTCCCTACTCTCAATGGAAAAAGCGTATCCACGTCAACTCTGCCTATCCCTCTCATAATTTTAAAGACCTCTATCAAGTTCCCCCTTAACCTTCTGCGCTCCAAAGAATAAAGACCTAACTTGTTCAACCTTTCTCTGTAACTTAGGTGCTGACACCCAGGCAACATTCTAGTAAATCCCCTCTGTACTCTCTCTATTTTGTTGACATCTTTCCTATAATTTGGCGACCAAAATTGTACACCGTACTCCAGAATTGGCCTCACCAATGCCTTGTACAATTTTAACATTACATCCCAACTTCTATACTCAAAGCTCTGATTTATAAAGGCCAGCACAACAAAAGCTTTCTTTACCACCCCATCTACATGAGAGTCCACCTTCAGGGAACTATGCACAGTTATTCCTAGATCCCTCTGTTCAATTGCATTCCTCAATTCGCTCCCATTTACCATATACGTCCTATTTTGATTTGTCCTGCCAAGATGTAGCACCTCACACTTCTCAACATTAAACTCCATCTGCCATCTTTCAGCCCACTCTTCCAAATGGCCTAAATCTCTCGATAGACTTTGAAAATCTACTTCATTATCCACAACACCACCTATCTTAGTATCATTTGGATCAATCCAATTTACTAATCCAATTTACCACACCACCATCCAGATCATTGATCTATATGACAAACAACAGTGGACCCAACACAGACCCCTGAGGCACCCAATTAGTCACCGGCCCCCAACCTGACAAACAGTTATCCACCATTCAGCCACTGTTGAATCCATCTTGCTACTCCACTATTAATACCCAGCAATTGAACCTTCTTAACCAACCTTCCATGTGGAACCTTGTCAAAGGCCTTACTGAAGTCCATATAGACAACATCCACCGCTTTACCCTCATCAGATTCCCTAGTAACCTCTTCAAAAAATTCAAGAAGATTAGTCTAACATGATCTTCCAGGCACAAATCCATGTTGACTGTTCCTAATCAGACCCTGTTTATCCAGATGATTATATATATTATCTCTAAGAATCCTTTCCATTAATTTGCCCAGCACTGACGTCAAACTAACAGGTCTATAATTGCTAGGTTTACTCTTAGAATCCTTTTGAAACAATGGAACAATATGCGCAGTACGCCAATCCTCCGGTACCATTCCCGTTTCCAATGACATTTGAAATATTTCTGTCATAGCCCCTGCTATTTCTACACTAACTTCCCTCAATGTCATAGGGAATATCCTATCAGGACCTGGAGACGTATCCACTTTTATATTTTTCAAAAGTGTCAGTACTTCCTCTTCTTTGATCCTCATAGTTTCCATAGCTACTCTACTTGTTTCCATGACCTCACATAATTCAATATCCATTTCAGTTATTTATTTTTAATTACTTTGCAAATATTTCTGTACAACTGTTTTCGCTTTTTTATTATGGAGTATTGTATATAGATTGATGATTAAAAAAAAAGAATTTAATCAATTTTAGAAAAAGGCTGAAACGTAACAAAGTGTGGAAAAAGTGAAGGGGTCTGAATATTTTCTAAATGCACTGTATATGGAATAAATTGCCTGAGGTAATGGTTGAGGCAGGTACAATAATAGCATTTAGAAGACATTTGCACAGGTACATGGATTGGATAGGAGTTGATGGAACTGGGTCAAATACGGGTAAATGGCAGTTGTGTACATGGGGCATCGTTGTTAACAGGGACAAGGTAGGGCGAATGGCTTGTTTCCATGTTGTGTGACCCTATGACTTGAATGACTCCTGATATGAGTTGTGGCCCAATCGGCAATGATGGGCAGAAAGGAGTTCAGATGAATGATATTCTGAAAGGTATAGGAAGGAACTGCAGATACTTGTTTAGACCGAAGATAGACACAACATGTTAGAGTAACAGCATCTCTGGAGAGGAGGCAGGCCGCTTCTCTGGAGAGAAGGAAGGGGTAACGCTTCAGACTTGAAGAAGGGTATCGACCCGTAACGTCACCCAATCCTTCTCTGCAGAGATGCTGCCTGTCCCACTGAGTTACTCCAGCATTTTGAGTTATCTTCAAGATTCTGAAAAGACTTGACAGGGGACAGATAGGACTGTTTACCCTGGTAGTTCAGTTTGCAGCTGCGAAATTGGTCTCTGGGTTACTGAAGTCCGAGATGGGGAGGAATTACTTTCGTGAAAGGATCGTAAGACATTAGATATACCTATTCTGACGAGTTGAGAATTTGGTCAACAAGGAACCATAGAACGTCTGCAGAAAAGTAGAACTGAGCTCAAAGATCAGATCAGCTGCAACCTTTTTTTGAATAATCAAATCCTGCCCCTTCTGTCGCTGGGTAGACTGACTTCCATCCCGCCTCTCCCCATCTCAATCTTTGCACACCTCTAATCCTTTCCATTCCTCATTTTAATTTCATGTTTCATGTATTTCATGTATTTATGTTTTGGTCTCCCAATCTGAGGAAAGACTGAGGGAGTACAGAGAAGCTTCACCAGACTGATTCCTCGGATGGCAGGACTTTCATATGAAGAAAGACTGGATAGATTCGGCTTGTACACGCTAGAATTCAGAAGATTGAGGGGGGATCTTATAGAAACTTACAAAATTCTTAAGGGGTTGGACAGGCCAGATGCAGGAAGACTATTCCCGATGTTGGGGAAGTCCAGAACTCGGGGTCACAGTTTAAGGATAAGAGGGAAGTCTTTTATGACCGAGATGAGAAAATCATTTTTTACACAGAGAGTAATCTGTGGAATTCTCTGCCACAGAAGGTAGTTGAGGCCAGTTCATTGGCTATATTTAAGAGGGAGTTAGGTGTGGCCCTTGTGGCTAAAGGGATCAGGGGGTGTGGAGAGAAGGCAGGGATGGGATACTGAGTTGGATGATCAGCCATGATCATATCGAATGGCGGTGCATGCTCGAAGGGCCGAATGGCCTACTCCTGCACCTAATTTATATGTTTCTCTTTTGTGTTTAATGACGGTGGGCAGATCAATTCCCTCCTGGAATAAATAAAGTTCTATCGTGTCTTATCGTATTTCAATGCCTATCCTCCTCATCGCAAAGTTATCGTATTATAATGCCTATCCCACTTAACGCAAAGTCCCATCTCTCTGGAAAGTGGTTGCAAACTTCTAACTGAAATAGCCGTCGATGACCAATAACAGATATTTGCATCACCAAGTGAAGAGTTCCTCATATATTCCCGGAAAATGTTATGCGGGAAAACAATACAAAGAAAATTAAGCAAGAAAATAAACTTAAATTAAAAGGTAACGCGCAATCCAAACGCAACTGTTTAGGTTATCAACGGGTTATCAAATGATAACTTTTGGCCAGCAAATTAAGCCTTGGGGCATTGAACAATTGCCGTCCAGTATTGTGTAACTTCATGTCAGAATCATATTATCTGCAAGCGTTGGATTATTCTAATAGTCTTTACAGTCACTCTAATTAGTGTTTTCGACTGAACCGGCACAGTGGAAAAAAGAAAACCCAAGATAATTAATGTTTTCTTAGGGAAACAGTGATGATGTCACCCAAGCTGTTTACCCATACTGTTTACACATGGCATTTACACAGCTATCGTATAAAGAGATGCTTTCCCTGCCACATTATTGCCTGCAATTCGAGGAAACATCTCCGGTTCTAGTGGAAAATGCACGGACAAGTAAAGGGCTTATTGTTCTCTATTTACTATCCTTTATTGGCAGTCATTGGTATTCCGGGTAAGAGCTCGTTAATAATAAGTTAAATTCTGCTCAGCGTGTATCAAAAATATCACGTTAGTATAAAAGAATTGTCTTCTTTAGATTGTTATTGATTCAATACGTACTTATTTCGCGTCGAAGAAATTAAAATAATTAATTTATGCACCAATTATATTAACGAGCGCGTGTGCATAGGGACCAAATGCTACTAGAAATGCGTGGGCAATACGTTTTAGGTTTATCTTTTTCAAGTTTAGTGAGTAAATGGACGGGCTAATCTATGGGTTCGGAACCGAAATTCAGAAGAACCAGTACTGAGATTAAAAAGTGGGTCGGTGTGTGGGGATGATGGATAAATGTAGACTCTGTGCTGTCAAAAAGGTTATTAATCATTGTGCCTGGGATCTGTGACTTCCTTTTTGCCGACTTCCTTCCGCATTTAAGAGGGGGCACCTTTGTCGCTGACATTATTGGCCGGGGTCGCTTTTCGCTCAAATGCTCTTGTGTCAGCGATTGATCAAAAGTCAGAACGAAGCGCATCAAAACTAAATGAATGTATTCGCCTCTGACAAATGATTTGCCCTGAAAACCCCAACAATTCTTTGGACATCGCCTGTTCGATCATTAATACCGTTGTTTCTCCATTTTCAGGTAACTTCGTGACAATTCTGATCCTGTCTCGGGGAAAATGCGGTTTATCCAGATGTATCACGAAGTATCTGGTGGGCATGGCGGTGACGGATCTCCTGGTCCTCATCACAGCGGTGATCCTTAACCGCATCAGGGCGCTTTATTTCCCGGTTTCCTTCCTTTCCATCACTCCAGTCTGCAGTGTCAGAATCGTGATGATCTACATCGCCAGAGACAGCTCAGTCTGGCTAACGGTCGCCTTCACTTTCGACCGATTTGTCGCCATTTGCTGCCAAAATCTGAAAACAAAATATTGTACAGAGAGGACTGCAGTAATAGTCATGGTGACGGTTGGTGTTGTGAGTTGTTTAAAAAATATGCCAATGTATTTAATATACGAGCCGTTATATATAATTGATGCCATGCCATGGTTCTGTAACATTAAGCTAAGCTTTTATTCTGATGTTTTATGGATTGCATATGACTGCATTGATTACATTTTGAACCCTTGTGTTCCGTTCCTCCTGATGTTGCTGTTAAATGCTTTGACTGTTAAACACATTCTGGCCGCCAATAGAGCTCGCAGAAGATTACGTGCTCAGAGCAACGGAGAGAAACAGAACGACCCGGAGGTGGAAAATCGAAGAAAGTCTATTGTTTTGCTTTTCACTATCTCCGGTAGTTTTATCGCGTTGTGGGCAACCCTTCTCGTAAATTTCTTTTACGTGAGATTTACAAACAGCAATTATTCTATGGGATCCAATCCGAATGCCCCAAGCTTTATTCTGCAAGAAAGCGGGATCATGCTGCAACTATTGAGCTGCTGCACCAACACGTGCATTTATGCGGGGACCCAACAGAAATTCAGAGAGGAAATTCGTAAAGCGTTAAAATACTCACTGAATTGGATCACTAAGATAGTAAGGAAATGAAAAGGCTTGAATTATCTGCCCATTGTTCAATTACGTATTTATTGTCACGTGTTCCGGGATACTGTGAAACACTTGTTCTGCGTGCTGTCCAGTTTAATCATACCATTAATCCGTACAGTGGATCTTCTTCTGGAGCAACACACAAAGAGTCGCCAGGTTACGATGCTATCTTGCCATGTCTAAGTCCAAATTTATCCCAAGGAGATATCCATTTGCGCTCTGGGCGACATGCCCCAGGCTTTCTCAGCTGATCACAGTACTTTAGGATTTTTTTTTCAATATCACTTAAAATAAAATCCACGCTGCTCTGTTTCTTCCCTCTTTTCCTGGACAAGCCTTATAGAAAATGCTGCAAAGGGCCAAGAGACCGTATCTGCTTGTAACTTTGAAAAGCGTACATCATTGCTCCTTGTACATGCTGTTGAATCTCTGCCGTTATTTAAAGCCCACCGGAGGCATACCGTCATTTCAATCAAAATTATTGGAAAGGTACACAAGAATGCTGGAGAAACTCAGCGGGTGCAGCAGCATCTATGGAACGAAGGAGATAGGCAACGTTTCGGGCCGAAACCCTTCTTCAGACTTCAAAGGTTTCGGCCCGAAACGTTGCCTATCTCCTTCGCTCCATAGATGCTGCTGCACCCGCTGAGTTTCTCCAGAATTTTTGTGTACCTTCGATTTTCCAGCATCTGCAGTTCCTTCTTAAAAAATTATTGGGAACCCCTGAATACGGATTGATAGCGGGTTGGTCCTTCTTGAAGATGTTACACAATTGGCATTATTGAAATCGACAAACCTAGTGCTTTTTTACCAGCGCAGACTCGAATTCACATCATGCTCACAATCAAATATCGTTTTGCCAAAAGATGGTCACTCATATGTTTTATATTCGAAGTGAATTGCGTCAGCCGTTTAGATGATCTATCTTTAGCAGGAAATTCGTAGGTCAATACAGAGTGAATTTTACTTTCATATATTGAAGTAATGGATAGAGAAGTAATGTACATCTGAAACCAGCGTTACTGAAATTTGATGCACCTAGATACATTCGATGGATAGTTCAAAATGAAAAGTGAAACGGTAGCGCTCGTTGGTAATCTTGATTAATGGGTGCTAATATTAGACCTTCTCAGCTTGAATTGAAATTTGAGCGACATTAATGTGGCCAAGCAAGCGCGATGATGGACGTGGTGTGAACCCGCGGCGAAAGGTGGAGTTCAAGAGCAGTACAACTTACTGGTATTCTCTAACTTTATGTTGAGCAATCTGGTTTAGTTCGTATGTCAGCATTGGCGGAGTTCGGGATGAACCTGTAACTATATTGTTATGGTGATTTTACGTTTTTACTGTGGAAATATAAGAGTAATATTGTTTGACTGCGTGCTTAATATTATATTTGATTGCGTGGGGTTACACAGTTTGGGGTGATTTTAGTTAGGCGTCAGAGGTTATAGGGATGCAACGTGGAAACAGGCTTTTCCGTCTACTGAGTCCGTGCCGACTGCGTGCACCCCGTATACTAGCATAATCCTACGCACTAGGGACAACTTAGAATTTACAGAGGCTAATTAACCTTCAAGCCTATTTTTGGAGTGTGGGAGGAAACCGGAGCAGCAGGTGAAAACCCACGCGGTCACTGGGAGAACGAATAAACTCCGTACACAACGCACCACCCGCAGTCAAGATCGAACCTTCGTCTCTGGCGCTGCAAGATAGCAATTATTACACTGCGCCATTGTGCCGCCCACAAAGTCTTGAAGGGGTATCTCTTAAAACACATAAAATTAAACACATAAAATAGCTCAATAGGAAGACGTACCCAGCTGTTTTAAATCACCCGCAACATGTTTAAGCTATTTAACATCACACCCCTCCACTCATACAAATTGCGAAACACACTTTATTTGCATTTGACCCGTTACAGTCATAGAAACATAGACATAAAAACATAGAAAATAGGTGCAGGAGTAGGCCATTCGGCCCTTCGAGCCTGCACCGCCATTCAATATGATCATGCCTGATCATCCAACTCAGTATCCCGTATCTGCCTTCTCTCCATACCCCCTGATCCCTTTAGCCACAAGGGTCACATCTAACTCCCTCTTAAATATAGCCAATTGACTGGCCTCAACTACCTTCTGTGGCAGAGATTTCCAGAGATTCACCACTCTCTGTGTGAACAATGTTTTTCTCATCTCGGTCCTAAAGGATTCCCCTCTATCCTGAAGCTGTGACCCCTTGTGCTGGACTTCCCCAACATCGGGAATAATCTTCCTGCATCTAGCATGTCCAACCCCTTAAGAATTTTGTAAGTTTCTATAAGGTCCCCCCTCAATCTCCTAAATTCTAGCGAGTACAAGCCGAGTCTATCCAGTCTTTCTTCATATGAAAGTCCCGAACATCCCAGGAATCAATGCATGTCTGTTTATTTAAACGCAACAACAGCAGCAAATGTTGAAGGTTCTACGTAATTCGAAGGATCCAGTAACGCATGTTCAGGACTCCGGATTGCACACTGGATTGCATGATGTTTGTAATATTATTCCAAAACCTTACCCAATCTCATACCAATATGAGAGCCAGGTTGTTCGAATTGAGCGCATTAATGAAAGTAATTTAGCTCCGCCGAATATAATTTCCTCGGGTTTTAGATTGTTCGGGTCACTGGAGCAGATGTGGCCCGTGACCAATATTTTAAAGCATTTACTTGTGGTCGATGGCAGAGTTAGTGGACGGTCGTCATTAATATAGGCCACGTCATTTTCGTCACACTGGAATGCTCGAGGTTTCATTGATGCAGACATAGAAACATAGAAACATAGAAAATGGGTGCAGGAGGAGGCCATTCGGCCCTTCGAGCCAGCACCGCCATTCATTGTGATCATGGCTGATCGTCCTCTATCAATAACCCGTGCCTGCCTTCTACCCATATCCCTTCACTAACCCCTAGAGCTCTATCTAACTCTCCCTTAAATCCATCCAGTGACTTGGCCTCCACTGCCCTCTGTGGCAGGGAATTCCATAAATTCGCAACTCTCTGGGTGAAAATGTTTTTTTCTCACCTCAGTCTTAAATTACCTCCCCTTTATTCTAAGACTGTGGAGACTGTCAGGTCTCACATAGAAACATAGAAACATAGAAATTAGGTGCAGGAGTAGGCCATTCGGCCCTTCGAGCCTGCACCGCCATTCAATATGATCATGGCTGATCATCCAACTCAGTATCCCGTATCTGCCTTCTCTCCATACCCCCTGATCCCTTTAGCCACAAGGGTCACATCTAACTCCCTCTTAAATATAGCCAATTGACTGGCCTCAACCACCTTCTGTGGCAGAGATTTCCAGAGATTCACCACTCTCTGTGTGAACAATGTTTTTCTCATCTCGGTCCTAAAGGATTCCCCTCTATCCTGAAGCTGTGACCCCTTGTGCTGGACTTCCCCAACATCGGGAAAAATCTTCCTGCATCTAGCATGTCCAACCCCTTAAGAATTTTGTAAGTTTCTATAAGGTCCCCCCTCAATCTCCTAAATTCTAGCGAGTACAAGCCGAGTCTATCCAGTCTTTCTTCATATGAAAGTCCCGAACATCCCAGGAATCAATGCAGGTCTGTTTATTTAAACGCAACAACAGCAGCAAATGTTGAAGGTTCTACGTAATTCGAAGGATCCAGTAACGCATGTTCAGGACTCCGGATTGCACACTGGATTGCATGATGTTTGTAATATTATTCCAAAACCTTACCCAATCTCATACCAATATGAGAGCCAGGTTGTTCGAATTGAGCGCATTAATGAAAGTAATTTAGCTCCGCCGAATATAATTTCCTCGGGTTTTAGATTGTTCGGGTCACTGGAGCAGATGTGGCCCGTGACCAATATTTTAAAGCATTTACTTGTGGTCGATGGCAGAGTTAGTGGACGGTCGTCATTAATATAGGCCACGTCATTTTCGTCACACTGGAATGTTCGAGGTTTCATTGATGCAGACATAGAAACATAGAAACATAGAAAATAGGTGCAGGAGGAGGCCATTCGGCCCTTCGAGCCAGCACCGCCATTCATTGTGATCATGGCTGATCGTCCTCTATCAATAACCCGTGCCTGCCTTCTACCCATATCCCTTCACTAACCCCTAGAGCTCTATCTAACTCTCCCTTAAATCCATCCAGTGACTTGGCCTCCACTGCCCTCTGTGGCAGGGAATTCCATAAATTCGCAACTCTCTGGGTGAAAATGTTTTTTTCTCACCTCAGTCTTAAATGACCTCCCCTTTATTCTAAGACTGTGGAGACTGTCAGGTCTCACATAGAAACATAGAAACATCGAAATTAGGTGCAGGAGTAGGCCATTCGGCCCTTCGAGCCTGCACCGCCATTCAATATGATCATGACTGATCATCCAACTCAGACTCGTTTGATCTAGTTTCTGTTTCTTATTGTTTTTATTATTATTGTTTGCATTCATGTTTTATTTTGGTGTCACACATCTCCTCTCGTTTCAGGTCCCATTTCCTGTCATGTCGTTTCCCCTCGTGTGATTGTTGGCCCCGCCCTGATGTGTTTCACCTGTGTCTCGTTATCTCCTGTTAGTCTGTGTATTTAAGCCCTTTGTGTTTTAGTTCTCATTGCCAGTTCGTTGTGTATGTTACTTTGTATCACCTCGTGCCAGCTCTGGAAATCTTTTGACCTTGTTATCTCGACCGTTGCCTGTTT
The DNA here is from genome assembly GCF_010909765.2 of Amblyraja radiata. Lineage (NCBI taxonomy): Eukaryota > Metazoa > Chordata > Chondrichthyes > Rajiformes > Rajidae > Amblyraja > Amblyraja radiata. Next base: position 52,174,249 of record NC_045970.1, on the reverse strand, counting down.
TTCGACCACTGTTTTTGCCTGCTCCTTGATTGTACTGTTGCCTCCGTTTTTTGCTTAATTGTGTACCGACTTGGACCGATTAAACTCTGAAAACTGATCTGCCCTGTGTCTGAGCCTGTATTTGAGTCCTCCTCCTCGTTCAGTTCTGATAGAGACGGGCAGACGGGCAGACGGGCAGACGGGGCGAATAGACAATTGACTTGAGAAGTTGCGAATGTCAGCGAAGCCAGACACGAAAAGCAGGAGTAACTCAGCGGGGCAGGCAGCATCAATGGAGAAAAGGAATGGGTGACGTTTCGGGACGAGACCCTTCTACCTTCTTACACATTTTGTCAGCGAAGACAGTTGATTGTCATACTGTTTTATCCGAGCCCATCGTTTTAGCAGAATGTATCTTCGTGAAAGCAAATCTGACTTCTTGCAGCGAGATCTATGAGATTGAACCAGCGGGGTATAAATGACATGCTCTGTGGAACGTTTGATGCTCTGGTGGAGCGTTATTTGTCTTTGTTTCCAGTAGAAATACCTTGTTTTGCCGCAGATCCCTCGTGGTTTCGACGGGACACAGATTGAATAGTTTTCATCGAGTTATAAAGTGTGCATCGTATCTTCCTCCTGTACTATTACTGTTACCATGTTCATTATGTCTGGTTTGTGTAGAAACCATGCACAGTACAAGGGCATTCGTGCATAAAACACAGCTATCCGATTTCTCACGGCATGGGAGGCGGCCGTTCTTCCAATGCACAAAAAACAGAAAATGTACGGACAATCAGCAGGTTATGAACGATTCAGTCGGAACAGAAGCAGAGTCAACGTTTCAGAATCAACATATTTCCTCAGACGCGTTGTTAGTTCTGTTTGCTTTCAATTTCAAGCGTCTGAATTTTTTCTTTTTTCATTCATCCCGTAAATCTGTTGCCAAGCCAAGTGCATGCCAACCAATCCCAATTCCCATCTTATTTTCGGATAAAGATGGACACAAAGTAATGGAGTAACTCAGCGGTTCAAGCAGCATTTCTGGGGGAAAAGGGTGGGTGCGTTTCGAATCGGAATCCTTCCTCCATAGAGGGAGTACAGAGAAGGCTCACCAGACTGATTCCTGCGATGGCAGGACTTTCATATGAAGAAAGACTGTATAGACTCGGCTTGTGCTCGCTAGAATTTAGAAGATTGGGGAGGGGGGGGGGGGGGGGGGGGGGGGGGGGAAGAAGCATGCGTGCATTTCTTTCACAGATGCTTCTTGGACCGACGAATCACTGCAGCACTGTGTATTTCACTCAAGGTTGCAGAAAGTGCAGTCCCTGGTGTGACATTACAGACTACGTCTATGACTCTCCAAACTTCTCGGTTACTTTTTCAAAAAACAATCCCGTTTCGTGGGTTACATCTCACACGCACCCCAAAACCATGCTGACTATCACCAATCAATTCCTTTACTTCTAAATATCTATGTAACTTACACCTCAGAATCCCTTCCAGTAACATGCCTACTGTACATGATTGGCTTACTCTGTAGCCCCGCGATTTTTCTTCGCTGCCCTGCTTATAATATGTCAATTGGCTAACCAGCCTTCTGTCGACCTGTTTCTCATTCATGTCAAAAGGTAATTCATCTACCTTTACCAGGGCTGTTGAAACTTCTTTTAAAATACTTTCACAGTGTCCTTGGATATTTCAGCTCAGTCGCCGGAGATTTATCAACCTTTATGATACTACAGAGCGAAGGCGAAATTATAAGATTGCAAAATCGTTCTTTTCATCTCCTCTCGGGATCAATTATTTTGGGTCGCTGGGCAATTTTACTCTGGTAAAGGTGAAGTTTCCCTGTCGTTAGTACAGCGTGGTGGGTACAAAAAACGTTTGAAGCTGAAACAAGCAGATGTTAACGAATTCATATATTATCATAGAACAGAACGCAGGCACTGAATTTATCTTAATTCCTGCAACAAACAATATTTCTTCATGTAATAAAATCTGAATTTAATTGCACAGAACAGGAAACTCACTGGTGGGAACCGCTATTAAGGGATGAGTGGATTATATCATTTTGGAGCAAAAGTCCCACAGAGCATCAGGAAGACAGGTGAATTGTCGATACAATCTGTAAAACAACGAAGCTGATCGGGGAAAAAACGGTTTCCAAAGATAGAAACATAGACACATAGAAATTAGGTGCAGGAGTAGGTCATTCGGCCCTTCGAGCCTGCACCCCCATTCAATATGATCATGGCTGATCATCCAACTCAGTATCCCGTACCTGCCTTCTCTCCATACCCCCTGATCCCCTTAGCCACAAGGGCCACATCTGACTCCCTCTTAAATATAGCCAATGAACTGGCCTCAACTACCTTCTGTGGCAGAGAATGCCAGAGATTCACCACTCTCTGTGTGAAAAATGTTTTTCTCATCTCGGTCCTAAAGGGCTTCCCTCTTATCCTTAAACTGTGACCCCTTGTTCTGGACTTCCCCAACATCGGGAACAATCTTCCTGCATCAAGCCTGTCCAACCTTTGATAATTTTGTAAGTTTCGATAAGATCCCCCCTCAATCTTCTAAATTCTAGCGAGTACAAGCCGAGTCTATCCAGTCTTTCTTCATATGAAAGTCCTGATATCCCAGGAATCAGTCTGGTGAACCTTCTCTGTACTCCCTCTATGGCAACGTGAAGCAAAGTGCGCGTTCTCTCGGTGCAATATTTTGTTTTTAGCTTCTGGCAACAAATGGCGACAAATCTATTGAAGGTGAAGGCGACCGTTAACCAGACGGAGCTGTCCATGGCTGCGTAGGTTAGAGCAAGTTTCAACCTGCAAACCGGTGTGGTGGAGAGGAAGAGAACGGGGAAATAAATGGTGCCAATCCGGTTCAGTATTACCGCCGTAATAAGAACGAGAAGGTCTGTCACCGCCATGCCCATCAGATACTAAGTGATACATTTAGAAAGGCCACATCTTCCGCGAGACAGGATCACAATGGTCACCAAGTTACCTAATGACGAGAAAGGGAAATGATTAGCAAGCAGACAGTAGACGAATAGATTTCATAGTATTCTTTCGTGCAGTCGTGACAGAAAATGAGGATGGCGGACACATGGTTAGATTGGCAACACATGGGGAACCAGCGTGAATGCATCAAGTTCAGAGGGAGCGTGAAAAAAGGTACGAAGACGAGCAGAAACATTTACGAAAGAACAGGAATGCGCGTTTATCATAAGATCTTACCCGGGTCGCCAATGATTGCCATAACGGGGTATGTAACTGCGTAAAATAAGCCCGTTACACGTCCATGCATTTTATGGGAGACAAAATGGGGGCTTCTGGAAAGGCAGATAACACTTTGGAATTCTGATATTTAAGGAGATCTTTAAATAATGTTCAATTCCCAATGAGGCAATTAGACCGCACTGTTACGAATGTTACATCACCGCTGATCGCAGTAGCACGCGTGGGCGAGATTGAATCTTTTGACTTTAATTGGGTTCAATTTAACACTTAGAATCTTTAAAAATTGACATATTTTTTTCGAGACGATCCACGACCTGGAAATGAATTAGCCAAACTCAACGGCTATATTATTTTCCCGTCCTCAGTTGATTTGAATCATTGAATTTCGAATGTTTTTTTAAAGTAGTTGATGTGCCGCAATAAATTGTTACTTCTGTGTGGCTAGTTAAGCAACGTTGTTTATTTCAGTCATGTCGTGCTGGCCCATGCACCAAATGGCGCAAACGCAAATTCAATGCAAGCATTTATGTCAATAGGACTGAAATACAAACACATAGATGTAATGCTGAGGCTCAATAAGGCTCAGACAGCACTGGGCCTCAACACACTGAAGTTTAGAATGTTGAGGGCGTACCTCATTGAAACCTACAGAATAATGAAAGGCACAGTGGATGCGGAAAGGATGTTGCCACCGGTCGGCGAGTCTACGACCAGATGTAAAAGCTAGAATTTAGGGCGCTCTTTGCTCAGATGGTAGTTAAACTGTAGAACTCATTGCCACAGAGAGTTGTGGAGGCCAAGTCAGTGGATATTTTTAAGGCAGAGAGAGAGACAAATTCGTGATGAGAACGTGTTTCAGATGCTATGGGAAGAAGGCAGCAAAATGGGTTGAGGAAGCAGAGATCAGCCACGATTGAATGGCGCATGGGCCGACTGGCCTAATTCTATTCCTATAACTTGTGAACTTTCTAATCTCTTTATTGGCGGCTATCAATGTTGTCAAATGTTAATAAGAACGGTACATTATAGGCGACAGAGCAATCTGATATATTACCAGGGAGGAACAAGAATCAGCAGATGGTGGTAAATTGAGCAAAACAAGGAAGTGTTGGATAAAGTTATTTGGGGAGCGGATGGACAGACGACGTTTCAAGTCCGATACAACCCGAAACGTCCCCCTGGCCATTCCCTACCCAAATGCTGCCTGACCCGCGAGGTCCTCCAACACTCGGTTATCAGGGAATACAGTCCATTTTCAATTCTAAAATCAAGGACGCTTTAAACATTGAAGACGGGGGTTTTATCGATTTATTCGCAATAACATATTTTAAATAATTCGGAACTCTCATGGTATTTTCACATTACTGAAATTCGTCCTTACTGTTGTCATGGTTTCTATGTGATATTTTATATGTTTCTGCATGATAAGCCATATGCTTTGGAATGGAATTGTAAACTGCACATCCACAGTGTTATTTTTGATTGTTCGTTCACAGTTTTTAATTACTTCAATTTTAGCGTTTTACTTTTCGAGATCCATTCAAAATGAAAGTACACTAGGGGGCAATTTTGTAATGTAGTCGTCATGTTTAATATTTCTGGTTGTGAAATGTCGTTGACCTGTCGACAATATCTGAGGAAAGACGGAGAGGAACCTCCATGGGAGGACACTTCATATCGCATGTTTGCTCAATGAATTAAGGCGTTTAGTGAGTGTGAGTCTTGTTTTGGTTAAGTTTTAGTTTGTTGGGTTGTGTTAGAGGGGGTGAAACATGTTCTCTGTCCCTTCCTTCGGGGGAATGAGACTTTTTCGTGTCGTATCCCCCTTCTCTGCCTCCGTCTGCGCTGAAGCCTAATGGCGGAGCTGGCGGCCTCCAGCCTCCGATTGACCCCGAGGTTCCGGAGGCAGAGCCAGCCAGGAATTACCAACGAGAGGCTGGCCGTCTTCGGGGCTGAGGCAGCGGTGGCCCGGCTTGCTGGTGCGGCGTTCTGGCTTTCAGCGGCGGCCTGGAGGTGATGCAGCGGGGCTCGGAGCTGAGACTGCGGGACCCGGAACTGGGGCGGCGGCCCGGAGCTGGGTCGGCTGCCCGGAGCTGAGGCAGCGGCCCGGAGCGGAGACTGCTGGACCCGGAGCGGAGACTGCGGGACCCGGAGCTGGGGCGGCGGCCAGGCGCTGGGACAGCGGCCCGGAACGGAGACTACGGGAGCCGGAGCTGGGGCGGCTGCCTGGAGCGGAGACTGCAGGACCCGGAGCTGGGGCGGCGGCCTGGAGCTGGGGCGGCGGCCTGGAGCGGAGACTGCGGGACCCGGAGTTGGGGCGGCGGCCTGGAGCGGAGACTGCGGGACCTGGAGCTGGGGCGGCTGCCCGGAGTTGATGCTGTGGCGGGCCTTCTCGGAGCGGAGACGGCGTTCCGGCTTTCGGCGGCGGCGACATCACCATGGAGGTCCGCTGGACTGGAGAGCGGCATCTTCGGCCTGGATCAATCGCCTCAGCGCAGAGGGAGAACAAGGAGGGAAGAGACGGAGACTAAGCCTTTACCTCCATCACAGTGAGGATGTGCTTGGTGAACTCACTGTAGTGGATGTTTAATTTGTGTTTATTGTATGTTTTGTTATTATTGATTCTGTGTATGACTGCAGGCAACATAATTTCGTTCAGACCGAAAGGTCTGAATGACAATAAAGGATCTATCTAAGGTACACAAAATTGCTGGGGGAACTCAGCGGGTGCAGCAGCATCTATGGAGCGAAGGAAATAGGCGACGTTTCGGGCCGAAACCCTTCTTCAGACAAGGATCTATCTATCTCTGTTTCCAACTAGATATTTATAGAAATCTTATAGTTTTACTTCGATAATCACCCAGCATTTTTCTTTATTATCATCATTGAGAGAAGGGGAAGGGAAAGGCAGCATAGCAGAGTGGGACAGTAATAGGAATGTGAGGGAATGGGATGATAAACCTATATTCCCGGAAGCGGCCTGTAATTTTAAAATATTCCATTTACTGTTCTTTGCATGCACGAATTATGCACGAATAATGCACTAAAACCAAAGGTTTATTCTTCACGCGCATTTCAATAATCATCAAATGACATCCGAGATGTCATATTTTCTCTTATAATCATGTACTTAAATTAAATTTCTTTATTTATATAGCACATTTTTAGTCAACTTGCATTGACCCCAAAGTGCTTCACATAATTACATTCACACACACAGGCAAAGGTGGGCGAAGTGTCTTGCCCAAGGACACACACAGGCCAAAGGTGGGTGAAGTGTCTTGCCCAAGGACACAACGACAGTATGCACTCCAAGCGGGATTCGAACCAGCTACCTTCCGGTTGCCAGCCGAACACTTAGCCCATTGTGCCATCTGTCGTCCCATGATACTTAAATGATATATTATAAGTTTCAAACCAAAGGCAGTTCCCGGGATGGCAGGACTGTCATATGATTAAATAATGTGTCGACGGGGTTAGTATTCACTGGAATTTATAAGGATCAGAGGGGATCTTATAGAATAGAAACATATAACATTCTTAAACGATTGGACAGGCTAGATGCAGGAAAAATGTTCCCGATGTTGGGCGAGTTCAGAACCATGGGTCCACAGCAAGGCTCTGTGCTGGGACCGCAGCTGTTTACAATATGCATTCATGATTTAGATGAAGAAATTAAAAGTAACATTAGCAAATTGCAGATTACACAATGCTGGGTGGCAGTGTGAACTGTGAAGAAGATGCTATGAGGATGCAGAGTGATTAGCACAGGTTGGGTGAGTGGGCAGAAGCATGGCACTTGCAGTATAATGTGGATACATGTGAGGTTATCCACATTGGAGGCAAGAACCGGAAGGCAGATTATTATCTGAGTGGTGTCATCTTAGCGAAAGAGGATGGACAACTAGACCTGGGTGTCCAACTACATCAATCACTGAAAGTAAGCATACGGATACAACAGGCGGTGATTAAAGCTAATGGCATGTTGGCCTTCATAAAGAGAGGAGTTGAGTATGGGAGCAAAGAGGTCCTTCTGCAGTTGTACGGGGCCCTGGTGAGACCACTCCTGGAGTATTGTGTGCAGTTTTGGTCTCCCAATTTGAGGAAGAACATTATTGCTATTGAGGGAGTGCAGCGTAGGTTCACGATGTTAATTCCCGGGATTGCGGGACTCTCATATGATGAAAGAATGGAGCGACTGGGCTTGTATTCACTGGAATTTAGAAGGATGAGAGGGCATCATATTTAAACCTATGCAAGTATTGAGGGATTGGACACGCTAGATGCAGGAAACATGTTCCCGATGTTGGGGTGTTCAGAACCAGTGTGCCACCGCTTAAGAATAACGGGTAAGCCATTTGGAACTGAGATGATGACAAACCTTTTCACACAGAGAGTTGTGAATTTGTGGAATTCTCTGCCTCAGAAGGCAGTGGAGGCCGAATCGCTGGATGCATTCAAAAGAGAGTTAGATAGAGCTCTTATGGTTAGCGGAATCAAGGGGTAGGGGGGAGAAGGCACGAACGGCGTATTGATTGTGGATGATCAGCCATGATATCATTGGATGGCGGTGCTGGCTCGAAGGCCCGAATGGCCTACTCCTGCACCTATTGTCTATGTATCTTGGTATCTATATTGCCTGTGGAGGTGGTAGGGGCTGATACGACCATGACATTTGAGAAGTTTTTTTAGATAGGCAGATTGAAGTTCAGGGAAGAGATGTAAAAAAATAATGTACAGGCAAATGAGATCAGTTTAACTTAACATCATGTTCGACACAAACATTGTGGGCCAATAGACCCGTTCCCGTGGTGTACTTTTCTATGTTCTCGGTTCTACGTTAAATCTGTACGCAGATTTGCATAACTCGTATTACATCGCTGATGTGGCTAAGTAAATTTGTGCTGCACGACACAACTTTAAGATAATATAAAACAGCTTGCGACACGATTGCAGTTGTTCAGCGTGAAAGTGATTATATTCCATTCCCACGTCGGATAGTAAGAGATGGACAATGAAGTAGCAATCAACAATGACCAATGTAAATGTTATTTGTGTCCCATTGGATGAAGTTGGCTTTGTGCTCTTATTTTTATTTTATAATACGACATAGATCAGTACACATTGCAGGAATAATGCCATGATGGTAAATTAAGTTCACCATCCGCTTGCTTAACAAGTGGAACGAACATAGGTGCCCTGGCAACGAAATACGCGCATTCAATAATTGATACGAGATCATTGCGTCACTGGGATTTGGAACACGCGTATAACAAGCGTATAAAAGAATGGGTTCAATGCCATGTGATATTACAAGACTACCTTTCGTTTCGAGCACTGAGGGTTGATCAGAAATGCATGGACACGTGTCGGGTCCTGTCTACTCCATTTATTACCCGATTCTGGCGGCTGTTGGCATTCCAGGTAAGGCTGGAAAATCAATAACAAAAAAGACCAGCTTTTCAGATGTCTGCATTGTATTTGTTTGAACCAGTGAAACATACGTTTCTTTTTATGTAGAAACGGCTACACAGCTCTACTGATTTAATGATAGAACAGACGAATCAATTTTCTTCAAATATTGAAGGGAATTTCTATTTCGATAGAATGAATATGGTGAGATTTGGAATAATAAATTGACGACGCAAAGCGGCGACTTGAAATCACTGCTGGCTCAAAATCGTATTGTCGCCGTGAATGTCCGCATGTTTTTCAGTTCATTCCAGTTTGTGAATGAACAGTACGGATATCCCAGGAAGGGGGGGGGGGGGGGGTTACATATTGAGGAGGAAATCTCTCAATATGTGTCTCCCGAAATGTGGTTCTCAAACCAGGCGGAACCCCTACATCTGGTGTGTGATATAAATCAATTGCTATCCACGTATTCAGAGAGAAGCTTCACAACATGACCTCCCGGATTTAATATTTCAATCTGCACCGAACGCATAATCGAAACACGAAGTGCTGAAGGTTCAGACAGCGTCTGGGGAGCGAATGGATAGATGGCTTTTAGGGCCGGACCTTTCTCAGGCACCCAATGCTGTCTGACCCGCTGAGCTCATCCAGCAGTTGTGTTTAGCTCAAGTTTCCAGCATCTACAGTCCCTTAAGTTTCTTCGATCAGAGTGCGATACGGCGGGGAGCAGAGGTGTCAGACCTTATTTCGGCAGTTGTGTAACCCTGTCTTAGTCCATTGCTACCTAAATAATTCTCAGATCTCCAATGCATAGTTAAATGTTAGTTAAATGCATGAAGCATGTTGATTGTTGGTGGCGTTGATTCGATGATTTGATGAATGCTCGTTTCCTTTATGTTAACAGGTAATCTGGTGACGATTGCGATTCTGTCTCGGGGAAGATGCGGTCTTTCCAAATGCGTCAGTCGATACATGATGGGTATGGCGGTGACGGATATTCTGGTCCTCGTCACGGCGGTGATACTGAACCGAATCAGGTCCATTTACTTTCCCATGTCCTTCCTTTCTATCACCCCAGTCTGCAGCGTTAGAATCGCTCTCATTTATGCAACGAGGGACAGCTCCGTCTGGTTAACGGTCGCTTTCACTTTTGATCGATTTGTAGCAATTTGTTGCCAGAAACTGAAGATAAAGTATTGCACGGAAAGAACAGCGCTAGTGGTTATAATAACGGCGTGTGGCGTGAGTTGTGCAAAAAACATACCCCGATACTTAATATATGAGCCATTATACGTTCGTAACGATGTTCCATGGTTCTGCGATATCAAGTTAAGCTTTTATTCTGATGTTTTCTGGATAGTATTTGACTGTATTGATTATATTATGAATCCTTTTGCTCCCTTTATTTTGATACTGCTACTAAATACTCTAACGGTGAAACATATTTTAGCAGCCAACAAAGCTCGCAGACGAGTGAGAGCCAAGAGTAACTGCGAGGATCAGGATGACCCGGAAGTGAAAAACCGGAAGAAATCCATTATTTTACTCTTCGCCATTTCGGGTAGCTTCATTGTGTTGTGGACTCCTCGTGTTGTAAATTTCTTTTACGTGCGATTTACCAATAGCAGATATTCAATCGGTTCTAATCCCAACGACCCGATGTTTATTCTGCAGGAAAGCGGCATTATGTTGCAACTCCTTAGCTGTTGCACCAACACGTGCATTTATGCAGTGACCCAGAAGAAATTTAGAGAAGAGTTCGCAAATATGTTGAAAGCTTCGGCCAACCGTTTTATTAACATGGTAAAGTCATGAAGCAGGACTGGATATTTTGCAGTCTGTTATATGAAACATGCTACCCATTCTCATCCTAACTTCAAAGAAACACAACAAACTCAGTATAGGTTTCGTGGCAAAGCCACTTCAATGTTGCGGATCTTTTTAAAAAAAATGTTTCTGTTATTGCAGCCGGACAAACCATTTATTCAAGGAAGAAACGTGCAGTCGTGTAGATTTGTTGAGTCAAATCGTACACGGATCCCAAAATATCATTAAACAATGTTCTGAGCCCAAATGCGCAATTTACAGCGGTATTCTCAGCAACACCATATGGTTTCATTTGACCTTATCACGTCAGCTAGAGCAAGCCAACTGTGATATTTACCACCACACCGATGTGCTGATTATTCAAACCAGCTCAAATTGCCCCCTAAATTCCACCGTAGTGCCCGCAGATACGCCTGTAACTTGCTGTCTAGGCAATTACTCCCAGCCAGCCGCCAATGAACTTAACTTTACTCCAATTTTGAAGGTCTCATACACATCACGGACGTTATCATCGTCATAATCGGGGTGGCACAGAGACGCAGCTGCTGGAGACGTTGTCTCACAGTGCCAGAAACTCGGGGACCATGCTGACCCCGGGTCCTACCTGTGTAGAGTTTTCCTGTTCTCCCTGTGACCACGTGGATTACTTCCGGATGCTCTGGCTTTAATTCATCTACCAAAGAAATGCAGGAGGGTAGATTAATTGGGTTCTGACCCCCCCCCCCCCGGGTATATAGGGGGTATATGGGATAAAGAGAAAACATACAATTCGTCTGAACTAGTTTGACGTTTGGCGTGGACGTTGGAGAAAGGGGCATATTTCCAAGCTGTATATTTCAATCAATCATCCAATCAATCAATCAACAAATCAAAAGAAAATTAGTTATGACACATCATTGAATGAAGTAGTCCACGGCACACATGAACACCCGTCGAGATAATGGTTAACCGGGAATAATAATCTAACTGGAGGATCATATCTGTTGACAACTTTCGGTCGATCCCGTATTCGAGTGGAGATGAGTTGCACAGTTTCAATACCCTTAATGCCTCTGTCCCACTTAGGAAACCTGAACGGAAACCTCTGGAGACTTTGCGCCCCACCCAAGGTGTCCGTGCGGTTCCCGGAGGTTGCAGGTGGTTGTCGGAGGTTGCAGGTAGTGGAAGTAGGTAGGCAGACGGACAAAAACCTCCGGGAACCGCAAGGAAACCTTGGGTGGGGCGCAAAGTGTCCAGACATTTCCGTTCACGTTTCCTAAGTGGGACAGGGGCATACGGCAGAGAGCCGTTGACATCAAACCAGAGGAAATCCACAAATATTTACAGGGTCTGGCGTCTTACCTTCCCACAAAAGTCTGTGGCTGCTTGGATATCAGATATTACACATCATAACATTGATTTCAGGAGTTAAATATATTTTGTTGAGCAAACAAAGAAAACGTAGCAAATAGAAACAAATAATGAAAACATAAATTAATGTCAGTAATCACAAATCATTGCTGCTGTCGTTTTCTTATAATCGCATACGTGAATACCAAACGATTCGGATTCTGCAGCGTGCCCTGCCCCCGACAAGATGGCGCCTGCCTGCGGCGACTTTTGCGGAGCTCCGGAAAATAAAAGGCACAACTACAACTTCCAACAACTTACCTGGATCAGAAAAACGGCAGAAATCGGTGCCGTTTCGGACAAGCTGCTTGAGATCCTCAAGGCTCTCGCAATTTCGCGAGCTCCCGCAGCTGCGGAAACCCAGGACTTTAAACTTTCCCACACTGGCTGTGGAACTCCCGACCCGACTGAGGATTCCAGGTACTGTACCTTGAAACCCCGGGATGACCCCCAGAGCCGGCGGGCTGGATCTCCCAGCAACAACGGAGCTGCAGTTGCCGACTTTGAGGGAACCCCCGTTCGTTACGGAGCTGGAGCTGCCGTCTGTGAGGGAATCCCCGTTCCAGCGCAGGTCCGCAGAAACAGCAGGTACAGTAAACACAGTACCTGGAAACAAAGGGGAAGCCTCCATTGTGTCCGGAAACGTGGCCGTCGGGCAGGACTTCAGGTCAGAATGAAGCGCAGGGGACTTCGGCCCCCTCTCCCAACTATCCTACTGGCTAATGTACAGTCCCTTGAAAACAAAGTGGAGGACTTAAAGGCAAGACTGCTTTATCAAAGGGAGCTGAGGGAATGCTCTGTGTTCTGTTTCACAGAGACATGGCTCACCCCCAGCTCCCCAGACTCAGCGGTCCAGCCTGAAGGGTTCTCCATCCACCGCATGGACCGTACCCTGGCATCTGGGAAAGGGAGAGGAGGGGGCGTCTGCCTCATGGTCAACTCTGCGTGGTGTTCCGACGTGGCAGTCCTGTCCAACTCCTGCTCTCCACACCTCGAACATCTGGCGGTGAAGTGCCGTCCCTTCTACCTCCCGAGAGAATTCACCTCCGTTATCCTGACCGCGGTCTACATCCCACCCCAGGCAGACGTCCATCTGGCACTGGAGGAGCTGCAGGCCGTGGTCAACAAACACCAGACGTCTTACCCCGAGGCATTTACCACCATTGCTGGGGACTTCAATAAGGCGAACCTCAAGAAATCACTCCCCAACTTCCACCAACATGTCTCCTGCTGCACCAGAGGACCTAACACCCTCGACCACTGCTACACCACCATCAAGAATGCCTATCGTTCTACCCCTCGCCCTCACTTCGGTAAATCCGACCATACCGCGGTGCTGCTTCTTCCTGCCTACAAGCAGCAATTAAAGAGCGCACCCCCAGAAGTGAGGACAGCACAGAGCTGGTCGGGGGGGGGGGGGGGGGCAGAAGAACAACTCCAGGACTGTTTGGAGTCTGTAGACTGGGCAATGTTCAAGGACTCGGCAACGGACTTGAACGAATATGCCACAGTCGTTACAGACTTCATAAAGAAATGTGTGGAGGACTGCATCCCTACAAAAACCTTCCGAGTGTTTCCCAATCAGAAACCTTGGATGAACTTTGAGATCCGCACTCTCCTGAAGTCCAGACACAGGGCATTCACCTCCGATGATACAGTGGCCTACATGAAGACCAGATACGACCTTGGTAAGGCCATCAAAAAGGCCAAAAGGGACTTCTGCTCCAAACTGGAGGACGAGACAGATGTTCGGCAGCTGTGGCAGGGTCTGAATGCAATCACCTCCTACAAGGCAAAACCAGGAGGCAGATCGAATGCCGGTGTAACATCACTCCCTGACGAGCTCAATGCGTTTTACGCACGCTTTGACAGGGAGAATACTGATGTGCCTTCCCGATCCCCCATTCGCTGCGATGGCATTTCAGTCTCAGTCACAGAGGCCGATGTCACGAAATCCTTCAGAGGGGTGAACCCCCGAAAAGCACCTGGTCCTGATGGTATACCCGGCCGTGTTCTAAAAACCTGTGCGGACCAACTGGCGGGAGTTTTTACGGACATTTTCAACCTCTCACTTCTGAGGTCTGAGGTCCCCACCTGCTTTAAAAGGGCATCAATTATACCGGTGCCCAAGAAGAGTAAGGTGACATGCCTCAATGACTATCGACCAGTGGCACTAACGCCGGTGGTGATGAAGTGCTTTGAGAGGTTGATCATGGAGCAAATCAACTCCTACATCGACAAAAACCTGGACCCACTGCAGTTCGCGTACCGCCACAACAGATCAACGGTGGATGCGATCTCGCTGGCCCTCCACTCCGCACTGGACCACTTGGACAACAAAAACTCATATGTCAGGCTGTTATTCATTGATTACAGCTCGGCATTTAACACAATCATCCCCTCCAAACTGGTTACCAAACTCGCAGAACTGGGTCTCTGCGCATCCCTCTGCAACTGGATCCTTGACTTCCTCGTCCACAGACCACAGTCTGTTCGTATTGGTGGAAATGTGTCAGCCTCAATAACAATCAGCACGGGAGCACCTCAAGGCTGCGTGCTCAGCCCCCTGCTGTACTCACTCTATACCCATGACTGCGTAGCGAACCACAGTGCGAACTCCATCATCAAGTTCGCTGACGACACCACTATTGTGGGGCGTATCACTGATGGGGATGAGTCCGAGTACAGAAGAGAGATCGAGCAACTGTCCATATGGTGCCAGCGCAATAACCTGGCCCTCAACACCAGCAAAACCAAGGAACTGATTGTGGACTTTGGAAGGAGTAGGAGGGGGACCCACAGCCCCATTTATATCAACGGGTCGATGGTTGAAAGGGTCAAGAGCTTCAAATTCCTGGGCGTGCACATCTCTGAAGATCTTTCCTGGTCCGAGAACACTAATGCAATCATCAAAAAAGCACATCAGCGCCTCTACTTCCTGAGAAGATTACGGAGAGTCGGATTGTCAAGGAAGACTCTCTCTAACTTCTACAGGTGCACAGTCGAGAGCATGCTGACCGGTTGCATCGTGGCTTGGTTCGGCAATTTGAGCGCCCTGGAAAGGAAAAGACTACAAAAAGTAGTAAACACTGCCCAGTCCATCATCGGCTCTGACCTTCCTTCCATCGAGGGGATTTATCGCAGTCGCTGCCTCAAAAAGGCTGGCAGTATCATGAAAGACCCACACCATCCTGGCCACACACTCATCTCCCTGCTACCTTCAGGTAGAAGGTACAGGAGCCTGAAGACTGCAACAACCAGGTTCAGGAATAGTTACTTCCCCTCAGCCATCAGGCTATTAAACCTGGCTCGGACAAAACTCTGATTATTACCAACCACTTTCTGTTATTTGCACTATCAGTTTATTTATTCATGTGTGTATATATTTATATCATGGTGTATGGACACATTTATCTGTTTTGTAGTAAATGCCTACTATTTTCTGTGTGCTTAAGCAAAGCAAGAATTTCATTGTCCTATACAGGGACACATGACAATAAACTAACTTGAACTTGAACTTGCTCAGGTCGGTTACCAGAAGCATAGAAACTTTCCCCCTTGGATATATTCCACATGTTCTCCAAGCTCAACGTCCAACGGTGGAGGGACGTGGTGTTGCACCTTAATCCCGACATGCACACAGAGATAAATAGCGCGCGATAGAGGCAGGGGGATATGGTGGTGGTGGGAGGTGGGGGTCGCAAGGGGAGAGGAGAGGAAGAGAACGCGAGAGAGACAGAAAAAAAATGCGATGTGCCTCTATTTGGGAACTGTTGCCGAGAAACACCGGGAG
This sequence comes from Amblyraja radiata, assembly GCF_010909765.2. NCBI lineage: Eukaryota > Metazoa > Chordata > Chondrichthyes > Rajiformes > Rajidae > Amblyraja > Amblyraja radiata. The sequence goes on along the minus strand of NC_045970.1, from coordinate 52,158,601 downwards.
CTATAGAAACATAGAAAATAGGTGCAGGAGTAGGTCATTCCGCCCTTCGAGCCTGAACCGCCATTCAAGATGATCATGGCTGATCATCCAACTCAGTATCCTGTACCGTCCTTCTCTGCATACCCCCTGATACCTTTAGCCACAAGGGCTACATCTAACTCCTCTTAAATATAGCCAATGAACCGGCCTCAACTACATTCTGTGGCAGAGAATTCCAGAGATTCACCACTCTCTGTGTAAAAAATGATTTTCTCATCTCAGTCCTAAAAGATTTCTCCTTTATCCTAAAACTGTGACCCCTTGTTCTGGACTATAGACCAGTAATCTTAACATCTGTGGCATATAGGTCACTTGAGATGATTCTGAGATCAGATTTATATGTATTTGGGAACAGTAGGTTGGTAAATAATGTGGGAAACCTCGGTTGGTACAGCATTTCTGTGTGGGTGACCATACCTCACGAATTTGACAGTGTTTTCGAAGATGTAATCAAGGATGTTGATCAGGCCAGAGCCGTCGACGTGGTCATTGTGGGCTTCAGAAGAGCCTTTGCTAAGGTTCGCGCGAACGCAGGAAGAACGTACAAACTCCATGCAGACAGCACCCACTGAACCACTGTGAGGCAGGCCCTCGTGCAATTATACCAGATTTGGGGTTTCCACATTATTTAATCTACAATATTGTTATACTGCTAAGACGCTGCACTGACAACATTATAATAGTGTTCCAATTTCCGTGTGCAGAATAATTCCATTAATGCAACGCAATGTCGCATTTGTATTCTGGGAATGATTTCCAATCTGTCGACAGAACCAGAGTAATAAACAATTAAAGTATATTTGTTTAAGAAGGAACTGCAGATGCTGGAAAAATCGACGATGGACAAAAATGCTGGAGACACTCGAGAGTGGGTGAGGCAGCATCTATGCAGCGAAGGAATAGGCGACGTTTCGGGTCGAGATCCTTCTTTATGATCAGCCATGATCATATTGAATGGCGGTGCTGGCTCGAAGGGCCGAATGGCCTACTCCTGCACATATTTTCTATGTTTCTATGCTTCTATGTTTATGTATATATGTTGGTAGAATTGTAAACATGCTTTATGCAGTTTCTTTGCGCTAGTAATTGTGTTTTTTTCCATGTTCACCAAGGAATTATGGGTTAAAATAAATGCTGTCACCCAGACATTCATAGGAATTACGGGGAATGAATTTTCAATGTAATCATTAAGTATGGCTTACAACATTATTGCACCTATATATTCTGCAAGTTTAATTATTTATGACCACGAACAAGAAGGATTGCCAAGAATTACGACAAGAAAGATGGGATCTTAAGTAACTGTTGGGAACGTGACTCTAAATGTTAGCACGTCCATGTAACGAGCATAACATTCTCAACGTGATGACTACATTGCGAAGATGCACCACGGATTGCCGTGGTGATGGTAGCTACGTAAGGGAGAGAGGATTGCACATGTGGTGATAATTCTTAAGACATATTTAAAAGAGGACCATGCCATTAGTTCGTTGAAATGCTATTATTCTTACTATTGAGTGAGTTCATCGTATGTTTACAAGGTTAATTCCCGTGATGGCGGGATATGCTGACAGAATGGAGCAGCTGGGCTTGTACACTCTGGAGTCTAGAAGGATGAGAGGATATCTCCTTGAAACATATAAGATTGTTAAGGGCTTGGACACGTTTGAGGCAGGAAACATGTTCCCGATGTTGGGGGAATCCAGAACCAGGGGACGCCGTTTAAGAATAAGGAGGAAACCATTTAGAACGGAGAGGAGGAAACACTTTTTCTCATAGAGTGTGGCGAGTCTGTGGATTTTTCTGCCTCAGGTGGAGGCAGGTTCTCTGGATGCTTTCGAGAGAGCTAAATAGGGCTCATAAAAATAGCGGCATCAGGGGATATGGGGAGAAGGCAGGAACGGGGTACTGATTGGGGATGCTCAGCCATGATCACATTGAATGGCGGTGCTGGCTGGAAGGGCCGAATGACCTACTCCTGCACCTATTGTCTATTGTCTATTGTCTAAATGTATCTGGAAAGACCAGTAAAACTTTTGGCATTGCTTCCATCATTCACTGACTCCTCCCGACTATATGAGTCAACCTGGCGCAGCCTTCAAACTTGACATATCTTACTTTGCTAACAAGCGGAATTGGGTTGTTTCATTTAGAAACTACTTGATTTTAAATTAATCGACAGAGGTCAGATGGCAACGGAAATAAGTCCAGGGATAAGAAGACGTATGGAAAAATAATGTATAGATGCGTAGCTAACCTAAATGGTGATGTAACTTCAAGTCTTCATTTCATCGGCGATGCGGCCTCATTGTCGCATGGGACTTTCAAAAAGTATATATATTTAAATGGATGCGTTGTATGTCACAATAAAATCAGAGTGTTCTTTGCCGCTCAAGACGACACTGCGACACAATGCATGGGTGATTGACGGGCGTTGTGTACGCCATTTATTACCCTGCCCTTGCTACTGTTGATATCCCAGGTAAAAACAAAATCCATACAGTTTAACCTCTCCTAATTCCTATCTACCCAGATGCCTGCGCCCTCGCGCATAGCTTTCCCTCCACTTCCGTCCCACCGTCACCTCGTCCCTTCACCCTTCTCAACCTCCCGCATTTGGTCAACACCAGCCCTCCCCACTCCGATCTGCCATTTTCCTCCCCAACCCTACTTCCATATATTTATATATCCTCTCTGCAGTTCTACATTTCACTTCCAACATTCAAACCATTTTGTCCTTTAGCACCTCCAGCCATGTTTAATAACTCCAACATCTCGCCCACATCGACGTATCCGCCAAACCAATCCTTCATTACCTGAATGGCAATATCTCTTGGGTAGACAAAAGTGCTGGAGAAACTCAGCGGGTGCAGCAGCATCTATGGAGCGAACGAAATGGGCAACTTTCGGGCCGAAACCCTTCTTCAGACTGATGTATGGGGGGGGGGGAAGAGGAAAGGAGATAGGATGAGGAGGAACCCGATGGCTGAGGAGGGGTGGTGCGGGAGGGAAGGGTAGAATTGCCCAGGGAGTTACGGAGGAAGCGGAAAGCCGACGGGGGGGGGGGGAGATGGGACGATGTGGTGAGTGGTGGGGTCACGTTGGAGGTGGCGCAAATGACGGATAACTATTTATTGTATGCGACGGCTAGTGGGGTGAAATGTGAAAGGAACATCTTGGGGTCAGTGATGTTAGCGAATCCATCAATCGCTAACATAATTAATTTATCTAATCATAGGGATAAATAAATGAGATACGATAATCCATAGAACTATCACGGCCAATGAATTCACGGGAACTACGTATCTGAGCAAGTGCCGGGGCAACCCAGCAGGTCAGGCAGCATCCAGGAACAGAGAGGAGAGGCATTACAAAGTATGAAGATGTATCCCGACCCAAAACCTCGTCTGTCTATTCCCTGCACAGGTACAGCCTGATTCTTGGAGCTCCTCCAGCACTGTGTATTTAGCTCAAGAATCGGATTCTGCAATTCCTTGTATCTCAACTATATACCTGTGTTCGTGTATGGGCAGCACGGGTCCAAAGTTCGCAGGATTCAAAAAACTCAGTTTTGTCGAAGGAAAATTGCAAGCACATCTGTCTTAAGGCATCTAAAAAGAAGGGAGATATCGAAGGTTCAAAAAAGAATGAATCCGTCGTTGTTTTTTACTAGAGATGAACATTTAAGATGATACATAAAAGGGTGGATGAAAAATTGTTTACGTTAGGTTACCGCTCGTTTGCGTTTGTGATGGAATTCAAACACTTTTGGGGAAAGCCAAGTGATGACCGGACGACATTTTTGAGAAAGCACGGTGTAATTCTGAAATCCTTGCTGAGTGAGTAGACGAGGGGACGAAATTAGGATTGAAATGGGCATAGTAATTTTTCATGATCTCACCAAGTTAATGAAGAGATTCAACGGGTATTTTAAACCATTTTTAAACTCTTCTCTGAACTTTTTCTGAGTCGCTCCATAAATACACGTGTTTGTGCAACAGCTCAGAAGCGCCAACATAAAGCCGCCTTCTTGGAGAACAGAGTTTGGTGTATAATTAACGTTTGTAAAATGCACATTAATGACATTGGCAACATAAGTTGTCCACAACGCAATGAAACATCCCGAGATACTGAAAAGTAGAATGATTGACTTTTTACGGTTATCCACCTCAGGGTCATTCTGATTTTCTCTTTTGTTCTCGACCCGAAGTCTTCTGCGAGCTCTGTTTGCCTCTAAAATATGCTTGACAGTCAAAAAATTGAGCAACAACATCAACAGGAAGGGAAGACATGGGTTTAAAATACGCTGAAGCCAGTCAAACGCTATCCATGCAAATTCAACATAGAAACTTCCTTTAAGGTTGCAGAACCAAGGGACATCGTTGATGATGTACAAAGGCTCATACAAAAAATACCATGGGATGTTCTTTGTACAGCTTACAGCACAGATCGTTCCAATGACGCCAGCCGCCATTTTCTGAGTGCAATATTTTGTTTTCAGTTTTTGGCAACAAATGGCTACAAACCTATTGAAGGTAAATGCCACCGTTAGCCAGACAGAACTGTCGATGGCTGCGTAGGTTAGAGCTAGCTTCAGTCTGCAGACTGGAGTGATAGAGAGAAAGATGTCTGGAAAATGTATGGCAGTGACGCGATTTAGAATCACTGCCATGATAAGAACGAGGAGATCAGTCGCTGCCATGCCGACTAGATACCACGTGATGCACCGGGAAAGACCGCACCTTCCACGGGACAAGATCACAATCGTCACCATATTACCTGTCGAAAATAGAAAACAATTACTGAGTAGATAAAGAATAAATGGACCCCTTTCAATATTTCCAGGCCCAGCGGGTAAACGTGGGGAAGATTGTGCGAATGCGCTTTGTAGGAAAGCCCTGCATATGGATTGCCTTGATATCCTTCAAACTGATCGGGGTGATGAAAAAAGCATTTCAGATTTTTGAAATTCCTCGTCAAGACGGGAAACCTTTCTGAAAGTCTGACAAGACTGCGACACCCCAGAAATTTCGTTAAAAATCTACTAATTTCTGATGCTCCAGCCCCAATGATAAACCTGTTCCCTCTGGATACAAACATTTCGTGTCAGGAGAAACAATTCTCCATACCTATTCGGCGCAAGTTCCTCGTAAATTTGTCTACCTCCATCTGCACGTCTCAGTCTCTGTCGCAAGTGAAACAACCCCAGCCTGTTCCGCATCCCCTTGCAGCATGTGGACTCTGTCCAACGTAAATATTTATGGTTTAAGAAAGTACTGCCGAAATTAGTAAAATCGGTGGTAGACAAAATACTGGAGTAACTCAGCGGGTGAGGCAGCTTCTACGGAGGCAAGGAATTGGCGACGTTTCGGGTGTCGACCAGAAACGTCGCCAATTCCTCTCCCCATAGATGCGACCTCACCCGCTGATTTACTCCAGCAATTTATGTCTTCCTTAAATATTTATAGTATCACCTTTGGACTTGCTGCAATGTTATCACATTTTTCTCACAGCATGTTTCACAAAACTGCAACAGCGGCAATTTTGATAAAACATAGAGAGAAAGTCTCGATGATGGTATGTACTTGTTCCAATTTCTTACGATGGTATGCTCGGTAATAATCGCCCCTCCAGTTTTTTTTTGTGAGCTAATGCCCCCGAAGTAAATGGACGAACATATTTATTTTCTTACATGCGAGTAGTTTAATCATGTGCGTTCTGCTTACTTACTGTATGAAATTATGCGACATAGACATGTGTTTCACGAACGTAAAAAGTTATCGTTGAGCAGGATTTCACATGTATACGAAACAGTTGTATCGAAAGGTTGGCTAAGTACACTATCAATGGAATTAGCGACCTAAATCGAGTATTTTCGACTCAATATGTCCACGACAATCAACACATCGACAAACCAATTATTGGAAATAATATTTGTTTAAGAAGGAACTGGAGATGCTGGAAACTCGAAGGTACACAAAAATGCTGGAGAAACTCAGCGGGTGCAGCAGCATCTATGGAGCGAAGGAAATAGGCAACGTTTCAGGCCGAAACCCTTCCAATAGCTCCCTTTGAAAATGCAAACCTAGGATTTGTTTGAATAAATGACTCCGTTTTAGGAAAATATAGCATTCAACAGTCAGTACATCGAAACAACGTTACAAAAACATTGTGTTCATGGAATCCGAGTAGGACATATAATGAGCAAGGAGTAAATCAAATGCTATATTCTATTTCTATAAGCAAAGGAAGGGCAGAGACATTAAATTGATCTTCAAATGCAGCATGGGTCGCTGGACCTTACCTGGAACACCCACAACAGCTAGAAAATGGTAGTATAATATATATACCAGACCCGTCACTTGTCCATGCATTTTCTAACTGTGTATCTTCAAGTGGCAAACAACACCCTGGAAGCTTGCAATGTTAAGACGATCCTTAAATCTTATTTTAGAGAACTGCGTTGAGGCAATTAACCCGCTTCACGGCGAATACAAACATATTATCTTGCGTCACCATGAGTCACGTTTTACTTCAACCCTTCGGCTTCATTTCATTTCATTTCGCGTTTTCGCAGTGTACATGACATAGATGTCACATTCATTTCAACGCAATAAGCCAAATGTTCCATATTATTTTAATCAATTTTGCTCGTAAAATGAAACAGAAACTGGCAAATTCAAAGTCCAAGTTTACCAGGGGCGATGTGATGCCTGTGGATGTTGTGGCGGGCCACCTCTGCGACCCAGAACGTCTTCTCCGAAAGTCCATACATTTTCCCTACGTTTATTTCGTGGAGTCACAGTTCTTAAAAATAAAGCCTCATGTAATGAACGATTTAAAAAATGGTATCTTCATTCTTTTTCTTCCAGCACGTACAGCAGGATGTATGCTCCCAACACCTACTGTTTTATTTCATATTTCAACGCGGTAACAGATTTTGAAAATGTCAGTCATAATTTCTAGCCTATCAAGTTAAGATTCAATCTGTGTTATCCCACAGTAGACCTCGAAAAGAAATATGTCTGTATGGGCAGTATTTTTGCGTCGTACACCACAAAAGAGTTATTTGGCCCACCATGTCCTTGCTAACCATTTAAATCCTATCTATATGAATCGCATTTCCAAATACTTGGCCAGAACCCATCCAGCTTCCGGTATTTCCGGTTCTCGTTGTAATACTTCTCGAATGGTAGAAATCTGATGCGCACAACCTGAGAACGCGCACCAGTGTCCACCTCAGTCTAGGCTCGGCCTTCAACATTTCAATGAACCCTTGACAATTGCAAAAGACCTATGGAAATTACCTTTAAATGTCTATCTAATTCATTAACCCATATCCTCAGCTAAACCAACGCGGCTGTGAAAGAAGGTTTCTGGTTATCGCACAGTTATTGCATAAACCGCTTGGCACCCAGTGATGTGATGATAAAAATCTACCTCGTAGATAATAGAAACATGGAAACGTAGACAATAGGTGCAGGAGTAGGCCATTCGGACCTTCGAACCTGCACCGCCATTCAATATGATCAATACCCCCTCATCCCTTTAGCCGCATTGGCCACATCTAACTCCCTCATAAATATAGCCAATGAACTAGCCTCAACTACCTTCTGTGGCAGAGAAATCGTGCATCTTCTAGATTCTAGCGAGAAGATTCACCAGACTGATATCAGGGATGTCAGGACTTTCATGTGAAGAAGGACTGGTTTTAGAAGATTGAAGGGGGATCTTATAGAAACTTACAACATTCTTAAGGGGTTGGACAGGCTAGATGCAGGAAGATTGTTCCCGATGTTGCTGAAGTCCAGAACAAGTCACAGTTTAAGGATAAAGGGGAATCTTTTCGGACTGAGATGACAGAAACATTTTTTACACAGAGAGTGGTGAATCTGTGGAATTCTCTGCCACAGAAGGTAGTTGAGGCCAGATCATTGGCTATATTTAAGAGGGAGTTAGATGTGGCCCTTGTGGCTAAAGGGATCAGGGGGTACGGAGAGAAGGCAGGTACAGGATACTGATTTGGATGATCAGCCATGATCATATTGAATGGCGGTGCAGGCTCGAAGGGCAGAATGACCTACTCCTGCACCTATTTTCTATGTTTCTATGTTCTATGTTCTTCGTTGACGTGTAATAGTACTCAAGTGTTCTCTCCCCTTTGGTAGGGGCAGGTAACCTGAAGTCTGTACTTTGGGAGGTCACGGCTGAGGTTAGCTTTGATAGAGTCCCGCAAAACAATGACCATGGAGTCCGGGAAGTCACTCTCCATCTTCATTACCTGGTCAGCGAGTTGTGCTTGCGCCTCACGTACGCAGGCCTGAGGGGAGGGGGGGGGGGGGGATGTAAACTCCACAGAGAATAAAGGAGTTAAATTCCCTCAGCGAGTAGAAGGGTTTGCAGTTTATAAAGAAGGATTCTTGTTTGGGAGAGCCGAAATTTGACATTACCGTGATGTCGCTGCACCAGTCCTAGCTGGTATAGAACCATATTGGTATGAGTGCTCCAGAGCGCCTCCCACGGGTCCTCCTCCGTCTCAACACCTTGAACGCAGTGACAGCCCCGCCAGCGGGTATGTCCAAATAATCCAGCGAGTGAGAGAAATCCTGAACGATGTTTGGAGGTACTGAATGTTCGGTTAATAAGTACCTCTCTCGTGAAAGTAATCTTTGTAGGGTTTTCACAGACGACACAAACGGACAAACATTTACAAAACAGCAAAGAGCAGTACACCGTGGAATCCATCGTCGGCGCCAGCAGCAACTACACTGCAAGCAGCTGCACTGCTTTGTGGTCCCGAAACGTCACTCATCTTTTTTCTGCTGCCTGACCCTTGGAGTTTCACCAGCGTTTTGTGTGTAAATATGACACAATTTCGCAGTATAGGTTCGAGGAATTACTAAGCCATATCCCGCTCAGTCTATGCACTGTACAAACCCTGCCAGCACCCACAGCCAACTCCTTGCCAAATAATTGTTGGTGCACATTGCAATCTTTAAACATTTCCAGATAACTGAACGTGTGTGGGGAGGTAATGAAAAGGGGAGTAAGTGAGCTGAAGCTCCGGTGGCCGAGGAGAGGGTGGAGGTAGAGCTGAAGATGGGGGGTTAGAACTGGCGACTCAGGGGGTGAAAATACTCATATCGGATAAGCAAAGATGTTGATGTGGAACCTTATAAGAAGAGGTAGATGGGCAGCCAGAACCAAATGGGAAGGGAATATAAGACCTTGTGAGATAAGGTGGATGGACGCAGGTGAGAGCAGAAAGCTGGAGTTATCGGAGCTTGAGGGTGCAGCGACAAAATATGAAGGCAAACCCTTCACCAGTCAATGACGTGAAATACTGAGCATTCACTGCCCTCGATTCATGCATCCAAAGCCTGTGAAACAATGTCCAATTGGACAGCTGTCGTGACCATTTGATCGCCAGAGCTTAAAGTGTCAGATCAGAGGAAGAAGGGAAATATTTGAGAGGGAGTTAGATGTGGCCCTTGTGGCTAAAGGGACCAGGGGGTATGGAGAGAAGGCAGGTACAGGATACTGAGTTGGATTCTTCTTCTTCTTATCGAGTCCACACACAAGATTAGAATTTGTTCAGCCAGAGCTGAACACACTTCTTGGCATCTGCCCAATGGTGTCTGTCTTGCGCTTCTTGTGCTTCTTGTGCGCGGTGGTGGAAAGATTGGTTGAAACAGGGCCGCGACGTGAACGCTCTTTCCTTGGCCCCACTGAGTTGGATGATCAGCCATGATCATATTGAATGGCAGTGCAGGCTCGAAGTGGCAAATAGCCTACTCCTGCACCTATTTTCTATGTTTCTATGTTTAACCGTTAATTCATGTGTACCTCCTCTAACTTCGTCTACTGTTTCCGGTGCTCCCCGTGTGGCCTTCGTATATCGGCGAGACCAAGCGTAGACTCGTCACACTTCCGCCCTCTGCCAAGGCCTGCAGCAACTCCCGGTTGCTAACCATTTGAACACTCCTTCTCATGCCCATACTAAACTTTCTGCCAAGGTGAGGCCGTACACAAACTGGAGGAACAGGACCTTATATTGCGAACATCCTGAGCCATCTGAGGAAGTTGGTATGTAAAATTGATGGACATGATTACAATTTCAAAGTGTCCATATGTTTGGCGCTCTTTTTGGGGGGGGGGGGGGGGGGGGGGGGGGGAGAGACGGTACTTGAAAGTGTAGCAAACAACTCTCCAGCCTTCCTGTATATATATAAATGTGTCTAGTAAGTGGATAGTTTTCGAGTATATCCGCGGCATTGTCATTTTCGCTCAAAATACATTCAGCGCAAATAAACAAGATCTTTGCATGCAATGAGAAACATGATAACATATCAAATCATCATGAACATGTGCTCAAAATATGTTCGAACTTCTAACTTCATTGCGCAGAGTACTCAAACACAAAGTGCAAATTAACGTAACCTCTCTTCTAATGTGCAACAGGGAAATCACACAATTCTGAAGCGAGTTGAACTGCACACCGAGATCCCCAGAAACCCCAGTGGAAAGGTTAAGTAGGCTGGAACTCTACTCTTTGGAGTTTAGAAGAATGAGAGGCGATCTCATTGAAACATATAAGATCGTGAGGGGCCTTGATCGGGTGGATGCACCGAGGATGTTCCCAATGATCGGGGAAACTAGAACTAGGGGACATAGTTGCAGAATAAGGGGGGGCTCTTTTAAAACTGAGATGAGGAAGAACTTCTTCACCCAGAGGGTGGTTAATTTATGGAATTCACTGCCCCAGGGAGCAGTGGAAGCAGAAACTTTAAATATATTTAAGACTAAAATAGATGGTTTTTTAGCTGCCAAGGGGATAAGGGGCTACGGGGAGAGGGCAGGGATATGGACCTAGGTATGGTTAGTATAGTAAGACCTGAGTGATCTCCTGGACAAGTGTCGATCGCCTGGATTGGGGTCGGAGAGGAATTTCCCGGATTTTTTTCCCGAATTGGACCTGGGTTTTTATCCGGTTTTTTGCCTCCCCCAGGAGATCGCGAGGTTCTTGGGGTGGAGAGGGGTGATAGCGGTATAAAGGGGAGGGTAGTGTCTTGTGTTCTGTGTCTTGTGTCTACTGTTTGTGGGTAAGTGTGTCTGTTTAGTGTTCAGCCATGAGCGAATGGCGGTGCGGGCTCGACGGACCTGGTGGTCTACTCTCGCACCTACTTTCTATGTTTCTATGTTTCTATGTTATACAGATCGGCCTGGGATGAGATCGTACCTCCCCCCTTTGACGTAGTCTTCTTTCTTCCAGTTGTTACGGGTTTGTTGTACGTCTCAAAGACGTCGTTTATTTAGAAGTTACCCGAGTATGTAGGTGAGCAGTACGATCTAGGGGTAGGCGAGAGTTGTTGGGAACGTGTTGAGATTAAAATAGGATTAATACTATTGTTCACATTGACGGCGTGGGTGAGAGAGCATGTTTTTCAGTGTTGCGTGCACTATGGCTACTTCGAACAAAGAGAATGTTCTGCAACCAGAAGTTGCAGATAACGTTGCACCAAAATGCAATTTGTTATCGAGAATGCCAATATGTAGCAACGTATGGCATGAACAGAAATGTGTTTTTCAAGTCAACACTTCTAGTTTTGAAAACTAGAATTCGAAATCAAACTCTAATTGCCCAGCAGGAAGGAAATATGGGTTTAGAAACGTGATTACGCTCCGTTTACAGAATGCAAATAACATAACGCCATCCATTACTTTATTATTTTAGTGATCTGCTTGATGGAGTATTTCAATGCTTTCCTAATTTCCTCCCTGAATTTCCGTTGGGTTCCTGCGTAAATACACGTGTTCGTGCAACAGCTCAAGAGTTGTAACATGATCCCGCTTTCCTGAAGAATGAAACTTGGGTCATTGGGATTGGAACCTACGGAATAATCCTTGTTCGTAAATCGTACGTACAAGAAATTCACCACGTGGATAGTCCATAACACGATAAAACTGCCCGAGATAGCGAACAGCAAGACAATGGATTTCTTCCGGTTTTCCATCTCGGGGTCATTTTGTTTTTCTCCGTTGCTCTGAACGCGTAATCTTTTACGGGCTCTGTTGGCTGCCAGAATGTGTTTGACAGTCAAAACATTCAGCAGCAACATTAGGAAGAATGGGATGAGTGGATTCAAAATGTAATCAATGCAGTCATACGCAATCCATAAATTGTCCGTATAAAAACTTCGCTTGATGTTACAGAACCACGGAACATCATTCACTGTATACAAAGGTTCATATATTAAATACATAGGCACGTTTTTTACACAGCTCACTGCACAAAGCGTCACCATGACCACAACAGCGGTTCTCGCGGTACAATATTTTGTTTTCATATTTTGGCAACAAATAGCTACAAATCGATCGAACGTGAAAGCGACAGTTAACCAAACCGAGCTGTCCCTGGCTATGTAAATCATAACTATCCTGAGACTACATACCGGAGTAATGGAAAGGAATGAAAGCGGAAAATAAATAGCTCTCATGCGGTTCAATATCACCGCTGTGATAAGGACCAGGAGATCCGTCACCGCCATGCCAACCAGATATTTAGTGATACACCTAGAAAGGCCGCATTTTCCACGAGATAGGATCGCAATCGTGACCAAGTTACCTGTTAAAGAACACACAAGCATTTTGAGATTAGATCCAAATGAACTGTGCGTTGACAATGTAATTTCTGAAGAAATCGAGTTTAGGTTTAGCATTAAATTTAAATGTTTTCTTATGATGTGCATCTAGGTGCAGTGATAATCTTTGAAGAAGGGTTTCGGCCCGAAACGTCGCCTATTTCCTTCGCTCCATAGATGCTGCTGCACCCGCTGAGTTTCCCCAGCAATTTTGTGTACCAGTGATAATCTTTGTTCGCCATGCTATCCAATGAAATTAGATAATACTATACATAAATACAATCAAACCATGCTCAAAGTAAAATAGTTGGAGCAGATGGAATGATATAGAGCGCATAATATAGTTCTAAGCATCTCATTAGTGAAACTCATAAACGATTACATTATTCTATTTTGAAAGGTCTGACCTGATGGGGCAGCCTCCCGCGTTTCAAGGAATACAGTGCTCGCCTTCCCCGCCTCGCCCAATAGCTCAGACCCTAGAGTCCTTGCAACTTTCTTATCAATTGTCTTTGCACTCGTTCTAACTTAATGACATTATTCCGTTAGCAGGCTGACCAAAACTGAAAAAAGTACTCGAATGGTGGCCTCAACTGTACTCCAAATATGGCTTCAAGAGTACCCCCAATTGTGGCCTCGCAGCGAAAGGATGAATTGCCTCACATTGGGAAAATAGATTAACAATCTCTTGCCAGAATTTGTTGACTGTATTAAGTTTCAACTGCACGACCGACTTCAATTGGAACAGTCTGTGGCGTCAGGGGAGACATTCTTATTTGAAAAAATCTGATCACTGTTCCATGAAACGTTCAACATGCTCAATCCATTCTAAACCATTTGACGCTGCCTAACCGCTATGTCGTACTGTTGTTTGCTGCATATAATTGCACGAATTCAGTGATCATAAAATTCCTTTCAAAATATCAGCAAATATGTGTTTTCACAGCCAACGTAAATTGTACAGACAATGCGCCTTGGATTAGCTGAATGTTGCATCTGCAGCGAAAAATCTATTTTTTAAGAGTTAACATAAAAGTAATCTGCCTGTAGATCTTTGCATTTATTACGAGCCTTACCTGGAACACCAATAGCAGCCAGAACAGGATAGTATATGGCGTAGAATAGGCCCGTCACATGTCCGTGCATTTTATATCAGAACCTGCGTTGTTCTTCTTCCGAGATGCAAGCCTTTGATAAGGTTCAATTAATGTAACCCTTTATATAATCGTTCGAAATACCAAATGGGACAATTAACTTGTATCACCAGAGGACCGAACAGATTACGTGACATCAGCACTGTTGGACTCATTAAGTGAACAGTTTAATTCCCTTAGATTAAATTAAATCTATGAAACGTTGTTTATTATTAGAATAGAACAGGCCATGAGCAATGGGATATATTCTCACACCAATCTATATATCACTTGTTTAACTGTGATTTGCGGGTGCTTCCGGTAATATCCCAGAGGTTATTCTTTCTGTGGATGTGCATTTAAACTAGTAGATGTAGTAGCGAATACCAGACACTGCCCATGGCTTCAAGAAGCCTGCCCCCCCCCCCCACCCCCACCCCCCAATATCGCATTTGTGTTGCGTTTCACTTTTCCAGCTTCTAATGTTCCCTTCCTCAGAGTTCTGTGAACGATATATTTATCCTAGACCTGCAATATCTACTTGTATGACTGACTTGGCAAATGAAATTCCTCGTACATTGCAAAACATACTTGGCTAATAAAGTATTATTGTGATTGTGATTGATTGATTGATTGTGATTGCGATTGTGACTGTGATTGTGATTCAAGATCGGTTAGCCAAGGAAACATCAAATTACCTTTCAATCTGTGTAACTGTTTGAAGATGGTATAGTGGCGAAGAAAGCAGAGCTGAGTAATGCCTATGATTAAGTATTTGCGCGTGGACCTTGTACGTTGACCTTCGTGCTTCCGTTTCCTCCTCAATCAAACGGATGTGCTCGTAGATTATTCAGCGATTTCACTTTATAGCTAGCTTAGTTGGCTGGTGAGAAATTAATTTTGTTCATGACGGTAAGTGTGGAAGAAAATGCTAACGGGGAACAAGTAGAAGGAAAGAAGTGCAGATGCTGAAATTACATTGTCAACGCACAGTTCATTTGGATCTAATCTCAAAATGCTTGTTTGTTCTTTAACAGGTAACTTGGTCACGATTGCGATCCTATCTCGTGGAAAATGCGGCCTTTCCAGGTGTATCACTAAATATCTGGTTGGCATGGCGGTGACGGATCTCCTGGTCCTTATCACAGCGGTGATATTGAACCGCATGAGAGCTATTTATTTTCCGCTTTCATTCCTTTCCATTACTCCGGTATGTAGTCTCAGGATAGTTATGATTTACATAACCAGGGACAGCTCGGTTTGGTTAACTGTCGCTTTCACGTTCGATCGATTTGTAGCTATTTGTTGCCAAAATATGAAAACAAAATATTGTACCGCGAGAACCGCTGTTGTGGTCATGGTGACGCTTTGTGCAGTGAGCTGTGTAACAAACGTGCCTATGTATTTAATATATGAACCTTTGTATACAGTGAATGATGTTCCGTGGTACTGTAACATCAAGCGAAGTTTTTATAAGGACAATTTATGGATTGCGTATGACTGCATTGATTACATTTTGAATCCACTCATCCCATTCTTCCTAATGTTGCTGCTGAATGTTTTGACTGTCAAACACATTCTGGCATCCAACAGAGCCCGTAAAAGATTACGCGTTCAGAGCAACGGAGAAAAACAAAATGACCCCGAGATGGAAAACCGGAAGAAATCCATTGTCTCGCTGTTCGCTATCTCGGGCAGTTTTATCGTGTTATGGTCTATACACGTGGTGAATTTCTTGTACGTACGATTTACGAACAATTATTATTCCGTAGGTTCCAATCTCAATGACCCAAGTTTCATTCTTCAGGAAAGCGGGATCATGTTACAACTCTTGAGCTGTTGCACGAACACGTGTATTTACGCAGGAACCCAACGGAAATTCAGGGAGGAAGTTAGGAACGCATTGAAATACTCCATCAACCAGATCACTAAAATAATAAAGTAATGGATGGCGTTATGTTATTTGTATTCTGTAAACGGAGCGTAATCACGTTTCTAAACCCATATTTCCTTCCTCCTGGGCAATTAGAGTTTGATTTCGAATTCGCTACTGGCGTCCATAAGACCGGGATTCTTGTTGACTTGAAAAACACATTCCTGTTCATGCCATACGTTGCTACATAATGGCATTCTCGATAACAAATTGCATTTTGGTGTAACGTTATCTGCAACTTCTGGTTGCAGAACATTCTCTTTGTTCGAAGTAGCCATAGTGCACGCAACACTGAAAAACATGCTCTGTCACCCACGCCGTCAATGTGAACAACCAAGCACTCATCAGTATTAATCCTATTTTAATCTCAACACGTTCCCAACAACTCTCGCCTACCCCTAGATCGTACTGCTCACCTACATACTCGGGTAACTTCTAAATAAACGACGTATTTGAGACGTACAACAAACCTGTAACAACTGGAAGAAAGAAGACTACGTCAAAGGGGGGAGGTACGATCTCATCCCAGTCAGATCTGTATAATACTGGGGTTTCTGGGGATCTCGGTGTGCAGTTCAATTCGCTGCAGAATTGTGTGATTTTCAGGTTGCATATTAGAAGAGAGGTTACTTAAATTTGCTCATTATATTTGGGTACTCTGCGCAATGAAGTTAGAAATTCGAATTTATTTTGAGCACATGTTCATAATGATTTGATATGTTATCATGTTTCTCATTGCATGCAAAGATCTTGTTTATTTGCGCTGAATGTATTTTGAGCGAAAATAACAATGCCGCGGATATACTCGAAAAGCATTCACTTACTAGTCACATTTGTATATATACAGGAAGGCTGGAGAATTGTTTGCTACACTTTCAAGTACAGTTTCCCCCACCACCACCACCCCACCCCCCCCAAAACAGCGGAAAACATATGGACACTTTGAAATTTACATCTTGTCCATCAATTTTACATACCAACTTCCTCAGATGGCCCAGGATGTTCGCAATATGAGGTCCCGTTCCTCCAGTTTGTGTACGGCCTCACCTTGGCAGAAAATTTAGTATGGGCATGAGAAGGAGTGTTCAAATGGTTAGCAACCGGGAGTTGCTGCAGGCCTTGGCAGAGGGCGGAAGTGTGACGAGTCTACGCTTGGTCTCGCCGATATAAGAAGGCCACACGGGGAGCACCGGAAACAGTAGACGAAGTTAGAGGAGGTACACATGAATTAACGGTTAAACATAGAAACATAGAAAATAGGTGCAGGAGTAGGCTATTTGGCCCTTCGAGCCTGCACCGTCATTCAATATGATCATGGCTGATCATCCAACTCAGTATCCTGTACCTGCCTTCTCTCCATACCCCCTGATCCCTTTAGCCACAAGGGCCACATCTAACTCCCTCTTAAATATTTCCCTTCCTCCTCTGATCTGACACTTTAAGCTCTGTCGATCAAATGGTCACGACAGCTGTCCAATTGGACATTGTTTCACAGGCTTTGGATGCACGAATCGAGAGCACTGAATGTTCAGTAATTCACGTCATTGACTAGTGAAGGTTTTGCCTTCATATTTTGTCGCTGCACCCTCAAGCTCCGATAACTCCAGCTTTCTGCTCTCACCTGCGTCCACCCACCTTATCTCACAAAGTCTTATATTCCCTTCCCATTTGGTTCTGGCTGCCCATCTACCTCTTCTTATAAGGTTCCACATCAACGTCTTTCCTTATCCGATATGAGTATTTTCACCCCCTGAGTCGCCAGTTCTAACCCCCCATCTTCAGCTCTACCTCCACCCTCTCCTCGGCCACCGGAGCTTCAGCTCACTTACTCCCCTTTTCATTACCTCCCCACAAACGTTCAGTTATCTGGAAATGTTTAAATATTGCAATGTGCACCAACAATTATTTGGCAAGGTGTTGGCTGTGGGTGCTGGCATGGTTTGTACAGTGCATAGACTGAGCGGGATATGGCTTAGTATTTCCTCGAACCTATACTGCGAAATTGTGTCATATTTACACACAAAACGCTGGTGAAACTCCACGGGTCAGGCAGCAGAAAAAAGATGGGTGACGTTTCGGGACCACAAAGTAGTGCAGCTGCTTGCATAGTAGCTGCTGCTGGCGCCGACGATGGATCCCACGGTGTACTGCTCTTTGCTGTTTTGTAAATGTGTGTCCGTTTGTGTCGTCTGTGAAAACCCTACAAAGATTACTTTCATAAGAGAGGTACTTTTTAACATCGAACATTCAGTACCTCCAAACATCGGTCAGGATTTCTCTCACTCGCTGGATTATTTGGACATACCCGCTGGCGGGGCTGTCACTGCGTTCAAGGTGTTGAGCCGGAGGAGGACCCGTGGGAGGCGCTCTGGAGCACCCATACCAATATGGTTCTATACCAGCTAGGACTGGTGCAGCGACATCACGGTAATGTCAAATTTCTGCTCACCCAAACAAGAATCCTTCTTTATAAACTGCAAACCCTTCTACTCTCTGAGGGAATTTAACTCCTTTATTCTCTGTGTAGTTTACATCACCCCCCCTCCCCTCAGGCCTGCGTACGTGAGGCGCAAGAACAACTCGCTGACCAGGTATGGAAGGTGTAGAGTGACTTCCCGGACTCCATGGTCATTGTTTTGCGGGACTCTGTCAAAGCTAACCTCAGCCGTGACCTCCCAAAGTACAGACTTCAGGTTACCTGCCCGCACCAAAGGGGAGAGAACACTTGAGTACTATTACACGTCAACGAAGAACATAGAAACATAGAAAATAGGTGCAGGAGTAGGCCATTCTGCCCTTCGAGCCTGCACTGCCATTCAATATGATCATGGCTGATCAGCCAAATCAGTATCCTGTACCTGGTTTCTCTCCATATCCCCTGATCCCTTTAGCCACAAGGGCCACATCTAACTCCCTCTTAAATATAGCCAATGAACTGGCCTCAACTACATTATGTGGCAGATAATTCCACAGATTCACCACTCTCTGTGTAAAAAATGTTTTTATCATCTCAGTCCTAAAATATTCCCCTTTATCCTTAAACTGTGACTTGTTCTGGACTTCCCCAACATTGGGAATAATCTTCCTGCATCTAGCCTGTCCAACACCTTAAGAATTTTGTAAGTTTCTATAAGATCCCCCTTCAATCTTCTAAATTCTAGCGAGTACAAGCCGCGTCTCTCCAGTCTTTCTTCATATGAAAGTCCTGACATCCCTGGTATCAGTTTGGTGAATCTTCTCGCTAGAATTTAGAAGATGCACGAATTCTCTGCCACAGAAAGTAGTTGAGGCCAGTTCATTGGCTATATTGAAGAGGGAGTTAGATGTGGCCCATGTGGCTATGGGGATGAGGGGGTATTGATCATATTGAATGGCGGTGCAGGTTCGAAGGTCCGAATGGCCTACTCCTGCACCTATTTTCTACGTTTCCATGTTTCTATTATCTACGAGGTAGATTTTTATCATCACATCACTGGGTACCAAGCGGTTTATGCAATCACAGTGTGATAACCAGAAACCTTCTTTCACAGCCGCGTTGGTTTAGCTGAGGATATGGGTTAATGAATTGGATAGACATTTAAAGGTAATTTCCATAGGTCTTTTGCAATTGTCAAGGGTTCATTGAAATGTTGAAGGCCGAGCCTAGACTGAGGTGGACACTGGTGCGCGTTCTCAGGTTGTGCGCATCAGATTTCTGCCATTCGTGAAGTATTACAACGAGAACCGGAAATACCGGAAGCTGGGTGGGTTCTGCCGAGTATTTGAAAAAGCGATTCAGATAGATAGGATTTAAATGGTTAGCAAGGACATGGTGGGCCAAATAACTCTTTTTGTGGTGTATAACGCTAAAATACTCCCCTTACAGACATATTTCTTTTCGAGGTCTACTGTGGGATAACACAGATTGAATCTTAACTTGATAGGCTAGAAATTATGACTGACATTTTCAAAATCTGTTACCGCGTTGAAATATGAAATAAAACAGTAGGTGTTGGGAGCATACATCCTGCTGTAAGTGCTGGAAGAAAAAGAATGAAGATACCATTTTTAAAATCGTTCATTACATGAGGCTTTATATTTAAGAACTGTGACTATTGCTCTGCGAAATAAACGTAGGGGAAATGTATGGACTTTCTGAGAAGACGTTCTGGGTCGCGGAGGTGGCCCGTCTCGTCGCCCGTGGTAAAGTTCGACTTTGGATTTACAGTTTCTGTGTCATTTTACGAGCAAAATTGATTAGAATAATATGGAACATTTGGATTATTGCGTTGAAATGAATGTGACATCTATGTCATGTACACTGCGAAAACGAGAAATGAAATGAAGCCGAAGGGTTGAAGTAAAACATGACGCGTGATGACGCAAGATAATAGGTTTGTAGTCGCCGTGAAGCGGGTTAATTGCCTCAACCCAGTTCTCTAAAATAAGATTTAAGGATCGTCTTAACATTGCAAGCTTCCAGGGTGTTGTTTGCCACTTGAAGATACACAGTTAGAAAATGCATGGACAAGTGACGGTTGTGGTTTTTCATCGCCCCGATCAGTTGGTAGGATATCAAGGCAATCCATGTGCAGGGCTTTCCTTCAAACCGCATTCGCACAATCTTCCCCACGTTTACCCGCTGGGCCTGGAAATATTGAAAGGGGTCCATTTATTCTTTATCTGCTCAGTAATTGTTTTACTACCATTTTCTAGCTGTTGTGGGTGTTCCAGGTAAGGTCCAGCGACCCATGCTGCATTTGAAGATCAATTTAATGTCTCTGCCCTTCCTTTGCCTATAGAAATAGAATATAGCATTTGATTTGTTCCTTGCTCATTATATGTCCTACTCGGATTCTATCAACAAAATGTGTTTGTAACGTTGTTTCGATGTACTGACTGTTGAATACTATATTTTCCTAAAACAGAGTCATTTATTGCAGAACGCACATGATTAAACTACTCGCATGTAAGAAAATAAATATGTTCGTCCATTTACTTCGGGGGCATTAGCTCACAAAAAAAAACTGGAGGGGTGATTTTTACCGAGCATACCATCGTAAGAAATTGGAACATGTACATACCATCCTCGAGACTTTCTCTCTATGTTTTATCAAAATTGACGCTGTTGCAGTTTTGGGAAACATGCTGTGAGAAAAATGTGATAACATTGCAGCAAGTCCAAATGTGATACTATAAATATTTAAGGAAGACATAAATTGCTGGAGTAAATCAGCGGGTGAGGCCGCATCTATGGGGACAGGAATTGGCGATGTTTCTGGTCGAGACCCGAAACGTCGCCAATTCTTTGCCTCCGTAGAAGCTGCCTCACCCGCTGAGTTACTCCAGTATTTTGTCTACCTTCGTTTTACCAATATCTGCAGTTCTTTCTTAAACCATAAATATTTACGTTGGACAGAGTCCACATGCTGCAAGGGGATGCGGAACAGGCTGGAGTTGTTTCACTTGCGACAGAGACTGAGACGTGCAGATGGAGGTAGACAAATTTACGAGGAACTTGCGCCGAATAGGTATGGAGAATTGTTTCTCCTGACAGGAAATGTTCTCCTGACACGAAATCCAGAGGGAACAGGTTTATCATTGGGGCTGGAGCATCAGAAATTAGTAGATTTTTAACGACATTTCTGGGGTGTCGCAGTCTTGTCAGACTTTCAGAAAGGTTTCCCGTCTTGACGAGGAATTTCAAAAATCTGAAATGCATTTTTCATCACCCCGATCAGTTGGTAGGATATCAAGGCAATCCATGTGCAGGGCTTTCCTTCAAAGCGCATTCGCACAATCTTCCCCACGTTTACCCGCTGGGCCTGGAAATATTGAAAGGGGTCCATTTATTCTTTATCTGCTCAGGAATTGTTTTCTATTTTCGACAGGTAATATGGTGACGATTGTGATCTTGTCCCGTGGAAGGTGCGGTCTTTCCAGGTGCATCGCGTGGTATCTAGTCGGCATGGCAGCGACTGATCTCCTCGTTCTTATCATGGCAGTGATTCTAAATCACGTCACTGCCATACATTTTCCAGACATCTTTCTCTCTATCACTCCAGTCTGCAGACTGAAGTTAGCTCTAACCTACGCAGCCATCGACAGTTCTGTCTGGCTAACGGTGGCATTTACCTTCAATAGGTTTGTAGCCATTTGTTGCCAAAAACTGAAAACAAAATATTGCACTCAGAAAATGGCGGCTGGCGTCATTGGAACCATCTGTGCTGTAAGCTGTACAAAGAACATCCCATGGTATTTTTTGTATGAGCCTTTGTACATCATCAACGATGTCTCTTGGTTCTGCAATCTTAAAGGAAGTTTCTATGTTGAATTTGCATGGATAGCGTTTGACTGGCGTCAGCGTATTTTAAACCCATGTCTTCCCTTCCTGTTGATGTTGTTGCTCAATGTTTTGACTGTCAAGTATTTTTTAGAGGCAAACAGAGCCCGCCGAAGACTTCGGGTCGAGAATAAAAGAGATAATCAGAATGACCCTGAGGTGGAAAACCGTAAAAAGTCAATCATTCTACTTTTGAGTATCTCGGGATGTTTCATTGCGTCGTGGACAACTTATGTTGCCAATGTCATTAATGTGCATTTTACAAACGTTGATTATACACCAAACTCTGTTCTCCAAGAAGGCGGATATATGCTGGCGCTTCTGAGCTGTTGCACAAACACGTGTATTTATGGGGCGACTCAGAAAAAGTTCAGAGAAGAGTTTTAAAATGGTTTAAAATACCCGTAGAATCTCTTCATTAACTTAGTGAAATCATGAAAAATGGTTATGCCCATTTCAAGCCTAATTTCGTCCCCTCGTCTACTCACTCAGCAAGGGTTTCAGATTTACAACATGCTTTCTCAGAAATGTCGTCCGGTCATCACTTGGCTGTCCCCAAAAGTGTTTGAATTCCAACCCAAACGCAAACGAGCGGTTACCTAACGTAAACAATTTTTCATCCATCCTTTTATGTATCACCTTTAATGTTCATCTCTAATAAAAATAACGATGGCTTCATTCTCTTTTGAACCTTCAATATCTCCCTTCTTTTTAGATGCCTCAAGACAGATGTGCTTGCAATTTTCCTTCGACAAAACTGAGTTTTTTGAATCCTGCGAACTTTGGACCCGTGCTGCCCATACACGAACACATGTATATAGTTGAGATACAAGGAATTGCAGAATCCGATTCTTGAGCTAAATACACAGTGCTGGAGGAGCTCCAAGAATCAGGCTGTATCTGTGCAGGGAATAGACAGACGAGGTTTTGGGTCGGGGTACATCTTCAGACTTTGTGATGCCTCTCCTCTCTGTTCCTGGATGCTGCCTGACCTGCTGGGTTGCCCCGGCACTTGCTCAGATACGTAGTTCCCGTGAATTCCTTGGCCGTGATAGTTCTATGGATTATCGTATCTCATTTATTTATCCCTATGATTAGATAAATTAATTATGTTAGCGAATGATGGATTCGCTAACATCACTAACACCAAGATGTTCCAGGTAGGTTTAATTCTCCATTAATTCCGACATGCTGTGCGACCACGTACATGCTATCAACATCCACACATAGGATCATGCAGAACTGTGAAGAGGTTGGACAGATTCGGCACCGGAACCTCCATTAAACTGCGGAATGAGACAAGAGATGGTTGGTAGAAAGGAATTTGGAGATGGGGCGGGACAAGAACTAATAAGAGATCAGATTCGGATTCAGATTCAGATTCAAACTTTATTGTCATTGTTCAGTGTACAGTACAGAGACAACGAAATGTAGTTAGCATCTCCCTATAATCTGAGTCTCTCTCCCCATACCCCCACTCGTAACAAAGGCAGAGTCCCCCTAGTCCTCACCTTTCACCCCACTAGCCGTCACATACAATAAATAGTCCTCCGTCATTTTCGCCACCACCGACGTGACCCCACCACTCACCACATCTTCCCATCTCCCCCCCCCCCCCCCGTCGGCTTTCCGCTCCCTCCGTAACTCTCTGGTCAATTCTTCCCTTCCCTCCCGCACCACCCCTTCTCAGCCCTCGGGTTCCTCCTCTTCCTATCTCCTTTCCTCCCCCCCCCCCACCCTACATCAGTGTGAAGAAGGCTTTCGGCCCGAAAGTTGCCCATTTCCTCCAGCAAGTTTCTCTAGCACTTTTGTCTACCCAAGAGATATTGCCTTTCAGGTAATGAAGAGTTGGTTTGGCGGATACGGCGATGTGGGCGAGAGGTTGGAGTTATTAAACTGTCAAGCATATTTTAGAGGCAAACAGAGCCCGCACCTTTCACCTTTCACCCCACTAGCCGTCGCATACAATAAATAGTTATCCGTCATTTGCGCCACCTCCAACGTGACCCCACCACTCACCACATCTTTCCATCTCCCCCCCCCCCCCCCCCCCCCCCCCCCGTCGGCTTTCCGCTTCCTCCGTAACTCCCTGGGCAATTCTACCCTTCCGTCCCGCACCACCCCTCCTCAGCCATCGGGTTCCTCCTCTTCCTATCTCCTTTCCTCTCCCCCGCCCCCCCCCCCCCCATACATCAGTCTGAAGAAGGCTTTCGGCCCGAAAGTTGCCCATTTCCTCCAGCAAGTTTCTCTAGCACTTTTGTCTACCCAAGAGATATTGCCTTTCAGGTAATGAAGAGTTGGTTTGGCGGATACGGCGATGTGGGCGAGAGGTTGGAGTTATTAAACTGTCAAGCATATTTTAGAGGCAAACAGAGCCCGCACCTTTCACCTTTCACCCCACTAGCCGTCGCATACAATAAATAGTTATCCGTCATTTGCGCCACCTCCAACGTGACCCCACCACTCACCACATCTTTCCATCTCCCCCCCCCCCCCGTCGGCTTTCCGCTTCCTCCGTAACTCCCTGGGCAATTCTACCCTTCCCTCCCGCACCACCCCTCCTCAGCCATCGGGTTCCTCCTCTTCCTATCTCCTTTCCTCTCCCCCGCCCCCCCCCCCCCCCCCCCCATACATCAGTCTGAAGAAGGGTTTCGGCCCGAAAGTTGCCCATTTCGTTCGCTCCATAGATGCTGCTGCACCCGCTGAGTTTCTCCAGCACTTTTGTCTACCCAAGAGATATTGCCATTCAGGTAATGAAGGGTTGGTTTGGCGGATACGTCGATGTGGGCGAGATGTTGGAGTTATTAAACATGGCTGGAGGTGCTAAAGGACAAAATGGTTTGAATGTTGGAAGTGAAATGTAGAACTGCAGAGAGGATATATAAATATATGGAAGCAGGGTTGGGAAGGAAAATGGCAGATCGGAGTGGGGAGGGCTGGTGTTGACCAAATGCGGGAGGTTGAGAAGTGTGAAGGGACGAGGTGACGGTGGGACGGAAGTGGAGGGAAAGCTATGCGCGAGGGCGCAGGCATCTGGGTAGATAGGAATTAGGAGAGGTTAAACTGTATGGATTTTGTTTTTACCTGGGATATCAACAGTAGCAAGGGCAGGGTAATAAATGGCGTACACAACGCTCGTCAATCACCCATGCATTTTGTCGCAGTGTCGTCTTGAGCGGCAAAGAACACTCTGATTTTATTGTGACATGTAACGCATCCATTTAAATATATATACTTTTTGAAAGTCCCATGCGACAATGAGGCCGCATCGCCGATGAAACAAAGACTTGAAGTTACATCACCATTTAGGTTAGCTACGCATCTATACATTATTTTTCCATACGTCTTCTTATCCCTGGACTTATTTCCCGTTGCCATCTGACCTTTGTCGATTAAGTTAAAAACAAGTCGTTTCTGAATGAAACAACCCAATTCCGCTTGTTAGCAAAGTAAGATATGTCAAGTTTGAAGGCTGCGCCAGGTTGACCCATATAGTCTGGAGAAGTCAGTGAATGATGGAAGCAATGCCAAAAATGTCACTGGTCTTTCCAGATACATTTAGACAATAGACAATAGACAATAGGTGCAGGAGTAGGCCATTCGGCCCTTCGAGCCAGCACCGCCATTCAATGTGATCATGGCTGATCATCCTCAATCAGTACCCCGTTCCTGCCTTCTCCCCATATCCCCTGACTCCGCTATTTTTATGAGCCCTATTTAGCTCGCTCGAAAGCATCCAGAGAACCTGCCTCCACCGCCATCTGAGGCAGAAAAATCCACAGACTCACCACTCTCTATGAGAAAAAGTGTTTCCTCCTCTCCGTTCTGAATGGCTTACTCCTTATTCTTAAACGGCGTCCCTGGTTCTGGATTCCCCCAACATCGGGAACATATTTCCTGCCTCAAGCGTGTCCAAGCCCTTAACAATCTTATATGTTTCAAGGAGATGCCCTCTCATCCTTCTAAACTCCACAGTGTACAAGCCCAGCTGCTCCATTCTTTCAGCATATGACAGTCCCGCCATCCCGGGAATTAACTTTGTAAATCTACGCTGAACTCCCTCAATAGCAAGAATGATAGCATTTGAACGAACTAATGGCATGGTCCTCTTTCAAATATGTCTTAAGAATTATCACCACATGTGCACTCCTCTCTCCCTGACGTAGCTACCATCACCACGGGAATTCGTGGTGCAGCTTCGCAATGTAGTCATCACGTTGAGAATGTTATGCTCGTTACATGGACGTGCTAACATTTAGAGTCACGTTCCCAACAGTTACTTAAGATCCCATCTTTCTTGTCGTAATTCTTGGCAATCCTTCTTGTACGTGGTCATAAATAATTAAACTTGCAGAATATATAGGTGCAATAAGGTTGTAATCCATACTTAATGATTACATTGAAAATTCATTCCCCGTAATTCCTATGAATGTCAGGGTGACAGCATTTATTATAACCCATAATTTCTTGGTGAACCTGGAAAAAACACAATTACTAGCGCAAAGAAGCTGCATAAAGCATGTTTACAATTCTACCAACATAAATACATAAACATAGAAGCATAGAAACATACAAAATAGGTGCAGGAGTAGGCCATTCGGCCCTTCGAGCCAGCACCGCCATTCAGTATGATCATGGCTGATCATAAAAAAGGATTTCGACCCGAAACGTCGCCTATTCCTTCGCTTCATAGATGCTGCCTCACCCACTCTCGAGTGTCTCCAGCATTTTTGTCCATCGTCGATTTTTCCAGCATCTGCAGTTCCTTCTTAAACAAATCTACTTTAATTGTTTATTACTCTGGTTCTGTCGACAGATTGGAAATTATTCCCGGAATACAAATGCGACATTGCGTTGCATTAATGGAATTATTCTGCACACGGAAATTGGAACACTATTATAATGTTGTCAGTGCAGCGTCTAAGCAGTATAACAATATTGTAGATTAAATCATGTGGAAACCCCAAATCTGGTATAATTGCACGAGGGCCTGCCTCACAGCGGCAGAGGCGTTGGTTCGATTGTGAGATCGGGTGCTGTCTGCGTGGAGTTTGTACGTTCTTCCTGCGATCGCGCGAACCTTAGCAAAGGCTCTTCTGAAGCCCACAATGACCGCGTCTACGGCTCTGCCCTGATCAACATCCTTGGTTACATCTTGGAAAACACTGTCAAATTCGTGAGGTATGGTCACCCACACAGAAATGCTGTACCAACCGAGGTTTCCCACATTCTTTACCAACCTACTGTTCCAAATACATATAAATCTGATCTCAGAATCATCTCAAGTAACCTATACGCCACAGATGTTAAGATTACTGGTCTAGAGTCCAGAACAAGGGGTCACAGTTTAAGGATAAAGGGGAAATATTTTAGGACTGAGATGAGAAAATCATTTTTTACACAGAGAGTGGTGAATCTCTGGAATTCTCTGCCTCAGAATGTAGTTGAGGCCAGTTCATTGGCTATATTTATGAGGGAGTTAGATGTGGCCCTTGTGGCTAAAGGGATAAGTGGGTATGGAGAGAAGGAAGGTACAGGATACTGAGTTGGATGATCAGCCATGATCATATTGAATAGCGGTTCAGGCTCGAAGGGCCGAATGGCCTACTCCTGCACCTATTTTCTATGTTTCTATGTTTCTATAGCTCCCAGTTTTTCTCGGCAACCGTTCCCAAATAGCGGCACATCGCATTTTTTTTCTCTCTCTCTCTCGCGTTCTCTTCCTCTACTCTCCCCTTGCGACCCCCACCGCCCACCACCACCATATCCCCCTGCCTCTTTAATTCTATCGCGCGCTATTTATCTCTGTGTGCATGTCGGGATTAAGGAGAAACACCACGTCCCTCCACCGTTGGACGTTGAGCTTGGAGAACATGTGGAATATATCCAAGGGGGAAAGTGAAAACTATGCTTCTGGTAACCGACCTGAGCAGAATCCGAATCGTTTGGTATTCAAGTAAGCGATTATAAGAAAACTACAACAGCAGTGATTTGTGATTACTGACATTAATTTATGTTTTCATTATTTGTTTCTATTCGCTACTTTTTCTTTCTTTGCTCAACAATATATATTTAACTCCTGAAATACAATACAATACAATACAATTCAATTTATTGTCATTTGGACCCCTTGAGGTCCAAACGAAATGCCGTTTCTGCAGCCATACATTACAAACAAATAGACCCAAGACACAACATAATTTACATAAACATCCATCACATTGCTGTGATGGAAGGCCAAAAA
Source organism: Amblyraja radiata (assembly GCF_010909765.2). Lineage (NCBI taxonomy): Eukaryota > Metazoa > Chordata > Chondrichthyes > Rajiformes > Rajidae > Amblyraja > Amblyraja radiata. Next base: position 52,130,289 of record NC_045970.1, on the reverse strand, counting down.
AACTTATCTCTCCACTGCACTCCCCCCCCCCCCCCCATGTCAGAGTCAAAGTCAAAGTCAAAGCCCCCGGCGGGCGATGGCGATTGTCCCGCGGCCATTAAAGCAACGCCGGGTGATGCAAGGTCGCGCACCGGGTCTTGGTGTTAGAGCCCCCGGCGGGCGCTCGCAGAGGCCCGCGGCCATTCCAAGCCGCGGGGGGCGATGATGTAAGGCCCCGCTCCAGGAGCTCTTCAACCCCGCAACTCGGGCGGGAGAAGTCGCCGTTGCGGGAGCCCTGAAAAGCGGTATCCCTCCAGGGACCCGCGGGCTCCCGGTGTGACTGTCCGCCAAACCCGCAGTTGCAGCCACCGAAGCTCCGGAGGTCGGGCCGCAGCAGCGTCCACCACAGCTCCACCCGCTCTGGACTCGGCCAGCTCCGCGACGGTGAGGTGAGTAGTCGGCACCACAGCTCGGTCTTCCTGTTGGAGGCCGCTCCTCGTTGCAGCCCCAACGACAACGGAGACCCGATAAAGAAAAGGTCGGGTCTCCCGTGCAGGGAGAGATTTAAAAGTTACCCCCTCCCCCCCACACCACCCCCACCCCCCCCCCCCACACACATACCCCAACAAAAAATAACAAAAACTACATAAAAACATATACATAAAATAATAAAAACGCAGACGGACTGCAGAGGCCGCTGCTGACGAAAGTCGCGCCGCCCACCGAACAAGTTATGATGTGTAATATCTGAAATCCAAGCAGCCACAGACTTTTGTGGGAAGGTAAGACGCCAAACCCTGTAAATATTTGTGGATTTCCTCTGGTTTGATGTCAACGGCTCTCTGCCGTATGCCCCTGTCCCACTTAGGAAACGTGAACGGAAACGTCTGGAGACTTTGCGCCCCACCCAAGGTTTCCGTGCGGTACCCGGAGTTTTTTTTGTCAGTCTCCCTACCTGCTTCCACTACCTGCAACCTCCGGCAACCACCTGCAACCTCCGGGAACCGCACGGAAACCTTGGGTGGGGCGCAAAGTCTTCAGAGGTTTCCGTTCAGGTTTCCTAATTGGGACAGGGGCATTAAGGCTGTTGGAACTGCGCAACTCATCTCCACTAGAATACGGGATCGACCGAAGGTTGTCAACAGATATGATCCTCCAGTTAGATTATTATGCCCGGTTAACCATTATCTCGACGGGTGTTCATATGTGCCGTGGACTACTTAATTCAATGATGTGTCATAACTAATGTTCTTTTGATTTGTTGATTGATTGATTGAAATACACTGTTTGGAAATATGCCCCTTTCTCCAACGTCCACGCCAACCGTCAAACTAGTTCAGACGACTTGTATGTTTTCTCTTTATCCCATATACCCCCTATATATCCGGGGGGGGGGGAGGGGGTCAGAACCCAATTAATCTACCCTCCTGCATTTCTTTGGTAGATGAATTAAAGCCAGAGCAACTGTAAGTAATCCACGTGGTCACAGGGAGAACAGGAAAACTCTACACAGACAGGACCCGGGGTCAGCATGGTACCCGAGTTTCTGGCACTGTGAGACAACGTCTCCAGCAGCTGCGTCTCTGTGCCACCCCGATTATGACGATGATCACGTCCGTGAGGTTTATGAGACCTTCAAAATTGGAGTAAAGTTAAGTTCATTGGCGGCTGGCTGGGAGTAATTGCCTAGACAGCAAGTTACAGGCGTATCTGCGGGCACTACGGTGGAATTTAGGGGGAAATTTGAGCTGGTTTGAATAATCAGCACATCGGGGTGGTGGTAAATATCACAGTTGCCTTGCTCTAGCTGATGTGATAAGGTCAAATGAAACCATATGGTGTTGCTGAGAATACCGCTGTAGATTGCGCATTTGGGCTCAGAACATTGTTTAATGATATTTTGGGATCCGTGTACGATTTGAATCAACAAATTTACACGACTGCACGTTTCTTCCTTGAATAAATGCTTTGTCCGGCTGCAAAAACAGAAACAAATTTTTTTGAAGATCCACAACATTGAAGTGGCTTTGCCACAAAACCTATACTGAGTTTGTTGTGTTGCTTTGAAGTTAGGATGAGAATGGGTAGCATGTTTCATATAACAGAACTGCAAAATATCCAGTCCTGCTTCATGACTTTACCATGTTAATAAAACGGTTGGCCGAAGCTTTCAACATATTTGCGAACTCTTCTCTAAATTTCTTCTGGGTCACTGCATAAATGCACGTGTTGCTGCAACAGCTAAGGAGTTGCAACATAATGCCGCTTTCCTGCAGAATAAACATCGGGTCGTTGGGATTAGAACCGATTGAATATCTGCTATTAGTAAATCGCACGTAAAAGAAATTTACAACACGAGGAGTCCACAACACAATGAAGCTACCCGAAATGGCGAAGAGTAAAATAATGGATTTCTTCCGGTTTTTCACTTCCGGGTCATCCTGATCCTCGCAGTTACTCTTGGCTCTCACTCGTCTGCGAGCTTTGTTGGCTCCTAAAATATGTTTCACCGTTAGAGTATTGAGTAGCAGTATCAAAATAAAGGGAGCACAAGGATTCAGAATATAATCAATGCATTCAAATAATATCCAGAAAAGATCAGAATAAAAGCTTAACTTGATATCGCAGAACCATGGAACATCGTTACGAATGTATAATGGCTCATATATTAAGTATCGGGGTGTGTTTTTTGCACAACTCACGCCACACGCCGTTATTATAACCACTAGCGCTGTTCTTTCCGTGCAATACTTTATCTTCAGTTTCTGGCAACAAATTGCTACAAATCGATCAAAAGTGAAAGCGACCGTTAGCCAGACGGAGCTGTCCCTCGTTGCATAAATGAGAGCGATTCTAACGCTGCAGACTGGGGTGATAGAAAGGAAGGACATGGGAAAGTAAATGGACCTGATTCGGTTAAGTATCACCGCCGTGATGAGGACCAGAATATCCGTCACCGCCATACCCATCATGTATCGACTGACGCATTTGGAAAGACCGCATCTTCCCCGAGACAGAATCGCAATCGTCACGAGATTACCTGTTAACATAAAGAAAACGAGCATTCATCAAATCATCGAATCAACGCCACCAACAATCAACATGCTTCATGCATTTAACTAACGATCCATTGGAGATCTGAGAATTATTTAGGTAGCAACTGACCAAGACAGGGTTACACAACTGCCGAAATAAGGTCTGACAGCGCTGTTTTCCGCCGTATCGCACTCTGATCGGAGAAAAAAGGGACTGTAGATGCTGGAAACTTGAGCTAAACAAAACTGTTGGATGAGCTCAGCGGGCCAGACAGCATTGGGTGCCTGAGAAATGTCCGGCCCGGAAAGTCATCTGTCCATTCGCTCCCCAGTTGTTGTCTTAACCTTCAGGACTTTGTGTTTCGATTATGCGTTCGGTGCAGATTGAAATATTAAATCCGGGAGGTCATGTTGTGAAGCTTCTCTCTGAATACGTGGATAGCAATTGATTTATATCACACACCTGATGTAGGGGTTCCGCCTGGTTTGAGAACCACATTTCGGGAGACACATATTGAGAGATTTCCCCCTCAATATGTAAACCCCCCCTTCCTGGGATATCCGTACTGTTCATTCACAAACTCGAATGAACTGAAAAACATGCGAACATTCACGGCGACATTACAATTTTGAGCCAGCAGTGATTTCAAGTCGCCGCTTTGCGTCGTCATTTATTATTCCAAATCCCACCATATTCATTCTATCGAAATAGAAATTCCCTTCAATATTTGAAGAAAATTGATTCATCTGTTCTATCATTAAATCAGTAGAGCTGTGTAGGCGTTTCTACATAAAAAGAAAAGTATGTTTTACTGGTTCAAACAAATACAGTGCAGACATCTGAAAAGCTGGTCGTTTTTTGTTATTGATTTTCCAGCCTTACCTGGAATGCCAACACCCGCCAGAATAGGGTAATAAATGGAGTAGACAGGACCCGACACGTGTCCATGCATTTCTGATAAACCCTCAGTGCTCGAAACGAAAGGTAGTCTTGTAATATCACATGGCATTGAACCCATTCTTTTATACGCTTGTTATACGCTTGTTCCAAATCCCAGTGGCGCAATGATCTCGTATCAATTATTGAATGCGCGTATTTCGTTGCCAGGGCACCTATGTTCGTTCCACCTTTTAAGCAAGCGGATGGTGAACTTAATTTGCTATCATGGCATTATTCCTGCAATGTGTACTGATCTATGTCGTATTATAAAATATAAAATAAGAGCACAAAGCCAACTTCATCCAATGGGACACAAATAACATTTACATTGGTCATTGTCGATTGCTACTTCATTGTCCATCTCTTACTATCCGACGTGGGAATGGAATATAATCACTTTCACGCTGAACAACTGCAATCGTGTCGCAAGCTGTTTTAGATTCTCTTAAGGTTGTGTCGAGCAGCACAAATGTATTTGCCACATCAGCGATGTAATACGAGTTATGCATATCTACGTACAGATTTATCGTAGAACCGAGAACATAGAAAAGTACACCACGGGAACGGGACTATTGGGCCACAATGTTTGTGTCGAAGATGATGTTAAGTTAAACTGATCTCATTTGCCTGTACATTTTTTTTACATCTCTTCCCTGAACTTCAATCTGCCTATCTAAAAAAAACTTCTCAAATGTCACGGTCGTATCAGCCTCTACCACCTCCACAGGCAATATCGATACCTAGATACATAGACAATAGCTGCAGGAGTAGGCCATTCGGGCCTTCGAGCCAGCACCGCCATCCAATGAGATCATGGCTGATCATCCACAATCAATACGCCGTTCATGCCTTCTCCCCCCTACCCTTTGATTCCGCTAACCATAACAGCTCTATCTAACTCTCTTTTGAATGCATCCAGCGATTTGGCCTCCACTGCCTTCTAAGGCAGAGAATTCCACAAATTCACAACTCTCTGTGTGAAAAGGTTTTTCATCATCTCAGTTCCAAATGGCTTACCCCTTATTCTTAAACTGTGGCCGCCTGGTTTGAACTCCCCCAACATCGGGAACATGTTTCATAGAAACATAGAACATAGAAATTAGGTGCAGGAGTAGGCCATTCGGCCCTTCGAGCCTGCACCGCCATTCAATATGATCATGGCTGATCATCCAACTCAGTATCCCGTACTTGCCTTCTCTCCATACCCTCTGATCCCCTTAGCCACAAGGGCCACATCTAACTCCCTCTTAAATATAGCCAATGAACTGGCCTCGACTACCCTCTGTGGCAGGGAGTTCCAGAGATTCACCACTCTCTGTGTGAAAACAGTTCTTCTCATCTCGGTTTTAAAGGATTTCCCCCTTATCCTTAAGCTGTGACCCCTTGTCCTGGACTTCCCCAACATCGGGAGCAATCTTCCTGCATCTAGCCTGTCCAACCCCTTAAGAATTTTGTAAGTTTCTATAAGATCCCCTCTCAATCTCCTAATTTCTAGAGAGTATAAACCAAGTCTATCCAGTCTTTCTTCATAAGACAGTCCTGACATCCCAGGAATCAGTCTGGTGAACCTTCTCTGCACTCCCTCTATGGCAATAATGTCCTTCCTCAGATTTGTAGACCAAAACTGTACGCAATACTCCAGGTGTGGTCTCACCAAGACCCTGTACAACTGCAGTAGAACCTCCCTGCTCCTATACTCAAATCCTTTTGCTATGAAAGCTAACATACCATTCGCTTTCTTCACTGCCTGCTGCACCTGCATGCCCACTTTCAATGACTGGTGTACCATGACACCCAGGTCTCGCTGCATCTCCCCTTTTCCTAGTCGGCCACCATTTAGATAATAGTCTGCTTTCCTGTTTTTGCCACCAAAATGGATAACCTCACATTTATCCACATTATACTGCATCTGCCAAACATTTGCCCACTCACCCAGCCTATCCAAGTCACCTTGCAGTCTCCTAGCATCCTCCTCACAGCTAACACTGCCCCCCACCTTAGTGTCATCCGCAAACTTGGAGATATTGCCTTCAATTCCCTCATCCAGATCATTAATATATATTGTAAATAGCTGGGGTCCCAGCACTGAGCCTTGCGGTACCCCACTAGTCACTGCCTGCCATTGTGAAAAGGACCCGTTTACTCCTACTCTTTGCTTCCTGTTTGCCAGCCAGTTCTCTATCCACATCAATACTGAACCCCCAATGCCGTGTGCTTTAAGTTTGTAAACTAATCTCTTATGTGGGACCTTGTCGAAAGCCTTCTGGAAGTCCAGATACACCACATCCACTGGTTCTCCCCTATCCACGCTACTAGTTACATCCTCGAAAAGTTCTATAAGATTCGTCAGACATGATTTACCTTTTGTAAATCCATGCTGACTTTGTCCAATGATTTCACCACTTTCCAAATGTGCCGCTATACCATCTTTAATAACTGACTCTAGCAGTTTCCCCACTACCGATGTTAGACTAACTGGTCTGTAATTCCCCGTTTTCTCTCTCCCTCCCTTCTTACAAAGTGGGGTTACGTTTGCTACCCGCCAATCCTCAGGAACTACTCCAGAATCTAAAGAGTTTTGAAAGATTATTACTAATGCATCCACTATTTCTGGAGCTACTTCCTTAAGTACTCTGGGATGCAGCCTATCTGGCCCTGGGGATTTGTCGGCCTTTAATCCATTTAATTTACCCAACACCACTTCCCGGCTAACCTGGATTTCACTCAATTCCTCCAACTCCTTTGACCCGCGGTCCCCTGCTATTTCCGGCAGATTATTTATGTCTTCCTTAGTGAAGACGGAACCAAAGTAGTTATTCAATTGGTCCGCCATATCCTTGTTCCCCATGATCAACTCACCTGTTTCCTGCATCTAGCGTGTCCAATCCCTTAATACTTGCATAGATTTCAATACGAACACCTCTCATCCTTCTAAATTCCAGTGAATACACGCCCAGTCGCTCCATTCTTTCATCATATGACAGTCCCGCAATCCCGGGAATTAACCTCGTGAACCTACGCTGCACTCCCTCAATAGCAATAATATTCTTCCTCAAATTGGGAGACCAAAACTGCACACAATACTCCATGAGTGGTCTCACCAGGGCCCCGTACAACTGCAGAAGGACCTCTTTGCTCCCATACTCAACTCCTCTCTTTATGAAGGCCAACATGCCATTAGCTTTATTCAACGCCTGTTGTACCCGTATGCTTACTTTCAGTGATTGATGTACTAGGACACCCGGGTCTAGTTGTCCATCCTCTTTCCCTAAAATGGCACCATTCAGATAATAATCTGCCTTCCGGTTCTTGCCTCCAATGTGGATAACCTCACATGTATCCACATTATACTGCATGTGCCATGCATCTGCCCACTCACCCAACCTGTGCAAATCACTCTGCATCCTCATAGCCTCTTCTTCACAGTTCACACTGCCACCCAGCATTGTGTAATCTGCAATTTGCTAATGTTACTTTTAATTTCTTCATCTAAATCTGAATGCATATTGTAAACAGCTGCGGTCCCAGCACAGAGCCTTGCTGTCCCCCCCTGGTTCTGACCTCGCCCAACATCGGGAACATGTTTCCTGCATCTAGCCTGTCCAATCGTTTAAGAATGTTATATGTTTCTATTCTATAAGATCCCCTCTGATCGTTCTAAATTCCAGTGAATACTAACCCCGTCGACACATTATTTCATCCTTTGTCAGTCCTGCCATACCGGGAATTGCCTTTGGTTTGAAACTTATAATATATCATTTAAGTACATGATTATAAGAGAAAATATGACTTATCTCGGATGTCAATTGATGATTATTCAAATACGCGAAGTGAAGAATAACGCGTTGGTCTTAGTGCATTTTTCGTGCATGCAAAGAACAGTAAATGGAACATTTTAAAATTACAGGCCGCTTCCGGGAATATAGGTTTATCACTCCATTCCCTCACATTCCTATTACTGTCCCACTCTGCTATGCTGCCTTTCCCTTCCCCTTCTCTCAATGATGATAATAATGTAAAATGCCGGGTGATTATCGAAGTAAAACTACAAGATTTCTATAAATATCTAGTTGGAAACAAACACACTCACCAAACGCCTTAATTCATTGAGCAACCATGCGATATGAAGTGTCCTCCGATGGAGGTCCCTCTCCGTCTTTCCTCAGATATTGTCGGCAGGTCAACGACATTTCACAACCAGAAAGATTATAAACATGCCGACTGCATTACAAAATTGCCTCCACGTGTACTTTCATTTAGAATGGATCTCGAAAAGTAAAACGCTAAAATTGAAGTGCACTGTGGATGTGCAGTTTACAATTCCAAAGCATATGGCTTACCATGCAGAAACATATAAAATATTACATAAAAACCATGACAACAGTAAGGACGAATTTCAGTAATGTGAAAATACCATGAGAGTTCCGAATTATTTAAATATGTTATTGTGAATAAATCGTTAAATCCCCCGTCTTCAATGTTCAAAGCGTCCTTGATTTTAGAATTGAAAATGGACTGTATTCCCTGATAACAGAGTGTTGGAGGACCTCGCGGGGCAGGCAGCATTTGGGGAGGGAATGGCCAGGGGGACGTTTCGGGTTGTATCGGACTTGAAACGTCGTCTGTCCATTCGCTCCCCAGATAAGTTTCTCCAACATTTCCTTGTTTTGCTTAATTTACCATCATCTGCTGATTCTTGTTCCTCCCTGGTAATATATCAGATTGCTCTGTCGCCTATAATGTACTGTTCTGATTAACATTTGACAACATTGATAGCCGCCAAAAAGAGATTAGAAAGTTCACAAGTTATAGGAGTAGAATTAGGCCAGTCGGCCCATCGAGTCTACTGCGGCATTCAATCGTGGCTGATCTCTGCTTCCTCAACCCATTTTCCTGCCTTCTTCCCATAACGTCTGAAACCCGTTCTCATCACGAATTTGTCTCTCTCTGCCTTAAAAATATCCACTGACTTGGCCCCCACAGCACTCTGTGCCAATGAGTTCTACAGTTCAACTACCATCTGACCAAAGAGCGCCCTAGATTCTAGCTTTTACATCTGGTCGTAGACTCTCCGACCAGTGGCAACATCCTTTCCGCATCCACTGTGCCTTTCATTATTCTGTAGGTTTCAATGAGGTACGCCCTCAACATTCTAAGCTTCAGTGTGTTGAGGCCCAGTGCTGTCTGAGCCTTATTGAGCCTCAGCATTACATCTATGTGTTTGTATTTCAATCCTATTGACAGAAATGCTTGCATTGAATTTGCGTTTGCGCCATTTGGCGCATGGGCCAGCACGACATGAATGAAATAAACAACGTTGCTTAACTAGCCACACAGAAGTAACAATTTATTGCGGCACATCAACTACTTTAAAAAAAACACATTAAATGTTCAATGATTCAAATCAACTGAGGACGGGAAAATAATATAGCCGTTGAGTTTGGCTAATTCATTTCCAGGTTGTGGATCGTCTCGAAAAAATATGTCAATTTTTAAAAATTCTAAGTGTTAAATTGAACCCAATTAAAGTCAAAAGATTCAATCTCGCCCACGCGTGCTACTGCGATCAGCGGTTATGTAACATTCGGCACAGTGCGGTCTAATTGCCTCATTGGGAATTGAACATTATTTAAAGATCTCCTTAAATATCAGAATGCCAAAGTGTTGTCTGCCTTTCCAGAAGCCCCCATTTTGTCTCCCATAAAATGCATGGACGTGTAACGGGCTTATTTTACGCAGTTACATACCCCGTTATGGCAATAATTGGCGTCCCGGGTAAGATCTTATGATAAACGCGCATTCCTGTTCTTTCGTACCTGTTTCTGCTCGTCTTCGTACCTTTTTTCACGCTCCCTCTGAACTTGATGCGTTCACGTTGGTTCCCCATGTGTTGCCAATCTAACCATGTGTCCGCCATCCTCATTTTCTGTCACGACTGCACGAAAGAATACTATGAAATCTATTCGTCTCCTGTCTGCTTGCTAATCATTTCCCTTTCTCTTCATTAGGTAACTTGGTGACCATTGTGATCCTGTCGCGCGGAAGATGTGGCCTTTCTAAATGTATCACTTGGTATCTGATGGGCATGGCGGTGACAGACCTTCTCGTTCTTATTACGGCGGTAATACTGAACCGGATTAGCACCATTTATTTCCCAGTTCTCTTCCTCTCCGCCACTCCGGTTTGCAGGCTGAAACTGGCTCTAACCTACGCAGCTACGGACAGCTCCGTCTGGTTAACGGTCGCCTTCACCTTCAATAGATTTGTAGCCATTTGTTGCCAGAAGCTGAAAACAAAATATTGCACCGAGAGAACGGCAGCCGTGGCTATAGGGACGATCTGTTCTATCAGCTGCGTGAAAAACATACCCTGGTACTTTGCTTACGAGCCCCTATATATAATCAACGATATCCCGTGGTTTTGCAATATTAAGTTAGACTTTTACTCTGATTTCTACTGGATCGGGTTTGACTGGCTTCAGCGTATGTTTAACCCTTGTGCCCCCTTCGTGTTGCTGTTGCTTCTTAACGTTCTGACAGTCAGACATATTCTGGCGGCTAATAGAGCCCGCAAGAGACTTCGAGCACAGACTAATGGAGACAACCGAAGTGACCCAGAGGTGGAGAATAGGCGAAAGTCAATAATTTTACTGTTCGCCGTGTCGGGCAGCTTCATCGTGTTATGGTCAACTTATGTCGTAAATGTCAAATACGTGCGATTTACAAGTGCGACGTTAACGCTCGATTACAGCCTTCAGGAAACGGGGTTCATGTTAGGTCTCCTCAGTTGTTGCACCAATACGTGCATTTATGCGGCAACACAAAGTAAATTCAGAGAGGAAATTAAAAATGGGTTGACATATCCAGTAAGGTTGGTCATTAAATTGATGAGGCATTAAGAACGGGGGGGAATATTTGCATATTTCTAGCTCACACTGCTCCACGCGCATCTCGGACAATATATGTTTCGGTCAGCTGCGCTGTTTCACAGCCTGTACCGACAATTCTACCGTCTCCTGATACTCAGTGGGACGTTCACTACAACCTGACCTCAGTCAATCATCCCTTAACAGCGGTTCCCATCAGAGTTTGCTGCTCTGCGCAATTAAAGGTCTGATTTTATTACATGATTAGACGTTGTTTATTGGAGATGTGAAGATAAATTTCACGTCTCCATTCTGTTCTATGATCATTTATGACTTGGTTAGCATCTGTTCTGTTTCCGCTTCAAAACGTGTTTGTACCTTGCACTTTGACCGAACGACCGGGAAACTTTCCTCTTACTAGAGTGAGATGTCCCAGCAACACGAAATAATTAGTGCCCGAAAGGTGATGAAAATAACGATTTTTGCAATCTTATAATTTCGAGTGTTCGCTCGATGGTATTGTAAACGTTTATATAATCTCGGCGACTGAGCTGGTATGTCCAAGGCCACTGAGAAAACATTGAACAATGTTGCTGCAGCTCTGGTTAAGTTAGATGGATCATAGTTAGATAGGACGAGAAGCAGGCTGGCTTACGGATGGTTAACATATTGCCTCTGTTTTAGCAGGGCAGCAAAGACAACCCTGCCAAACATCGACAGTAGGCAGTTACTGCATGGGAATCTGAGAAATAAGCTATACACGTATTTAGAAAAATAAGATCTGATTAGTGGTCGTCTACATGGGTTTGTGCATGTGAGATGTATCTAACGTTACTAATTGCTTTATGGAAAAGTAACCGGGAACGTAGAAGAGCCATAGAAGTAGTCTGTAATTATATACCACGAACTGTAGATGCTGGAACCTTGAGTAAAACACAAAGTGCTGCATGACACATCGGTTCAAGAAGTATTTCTGAAGGTCATGCATAGACGCCGCTTGCGGTGGGGCCCTGTCCTCTCACTGATTGTAATGGAGGGGATAAAGCTGGGAAAGAGATGTCGGCACAAAGCCCGGCAAGTGATAGGTCGATACGGGTGAGTTCGGGGTGTGCTTGCTCTAAACTGATTAGCTGATGTGTGGACAAAGGTCAAAGTGGAAAGACGAAAAAAGGGTGACAGAAAAGTAGAGGGAAAGAGTGACAGGTAAAGACAGAAGGAGGGTATATATGTGGCTTGTATTCACTGGCGTTTAGAAGGATGAGGGGGCATCTAATAGAAACATAAACAATATATTAAAGGACTGGCCAAGCTAGATACAGGTAAAAAATTCCCAATGTTGGGTGATTCCAGAACCAGGGGCCACAGTCTAAGAATAAAGGGGAGGCCATTTAAGACTGAGGTGAGAAAACCCGTTTTCACCTAGAGAGTTGTGAATTTGTGGAATTCCCTGCCACAGAGGGCAGTGGAGGCCAAATCACTGGATGGATTTAAGAGAGAGTTAGATAGAGATCTAGGGGCTAGTGGCGTCAATGGATATGGAGAGAAGGCAGGCACGGGTTGTTGATTGGGGACGATCAGCCATGGTCGCAATGAATGGCGGTGCTGGCTCGAAGGACCGAATGGACTCCTCCTGCACCTATTTTCTATGTTTCTATGTTCTATGGAGGGGAACTCGGGGAAGGGGAAGGGAGAGGTATAACGAGAGAAACGGGCATTTGAACTCAGCTAGGCCTTTGATACTTTTCTGCGTGATATGATGCTCTGATACGTTAGATTGCACGGGGACCAAGGAGAGCTTGCTAATGGGCGCACAATTGGCTAAACGGTAGGAGGGGAGGATGATGGCAAGATGTTTTTTCGGACCGGAAGGAAGCCATTAACTAATGTCGTTCCGGGTTTTGCTGCTGGCCCCACTGCAGTGTGTTCTCCATATCAATCAATTCGATGAGAATATGCAAGGCAAATTATAATATTTGTAGAAGACACTAAAATAGGAGGCATCGTGATGATATTTATGAAGAATTACCGAAGGGACATAATGAGCAGCGCAAGATGCCCGGGAAATGGAAAATGTAGTTTAATTCAGACAATTCTGAGAAGTTGCATTTTTTGGACGTCAAACCAGAGTCAATAACAACCTTCACAATAAACCTGAGGCCATAAGGAATGTTACAGAGTAGAGGAATCTCACACTAGAAGCACATAATTCCTGGATAGTGGCGTCACGGGCAGATAGGGTCGTGCCGCACTTGGTGACCTGCTCAGATTTTGGCCACCCTGCTATCGCAATGCTGCAGTTAACGATGGAACGACTGTGGAACAACTTTACAGGGATTGCCAGGTTTTGAGGGGCACAATATTGAAAGGCCAGGATTTTACTCTTGGGGACAGGGAGTTTGCGGAGTTAATTTATGGAGAAGTAGAAAATCATCGTTAGAATAGATAGGCCGAGTGCGCTCCGGGTAAAGGATTGAAGAACTATAGGGTATATTTAATTATCCTGCGGAGGATAACGTTTTTCACACAGATGGTAGTGGGTATCTGCTTCCAGAGGGCAGGAAAAATGAAAACATTTAAAAAAACCACACATTTCGACAGGATCATTGATAACTTTACTGGTTGATGGATTTAGATTATATCTGCTAAATGGAGGCGAATTGGGCCAAGCTTCCATATGTTATCTTGTTCAGCATGGACGAGACCGGCTGTATGATGCTATGAATCATCTTTTGTGATCTTTCAATAAATTTATTTTGCAGAAAAGCAACACGTTACAACCCGCACATTCCAGGTTCCAACACAGACAGAATATATTAACGCGCTTTGCCTCCGCCAATTGTACCTGCTGCTTTTATTGAATAAACCTTTGCTGAACAAGCATATTCTGTCGAAATTAAGCTCGGCTTTTGAGTACAAGGAATATCAAGGATTAATGAATTTCTACCTTACGGTTGAACGTAATCAGAACACACTGTCTTCACATTTAATCCAATTGGAGATGAAATTGTGCCTTTTCAGTTATTTGAAATAAACATTAACTGGAAGTATAGGATACACCAGTACCGTTTTTGATATCAAAATCATGTATAATTTAGAATGCAAAGCGTATAATACGCTATAGCTATTCATACTTGACAATATTAATAGTCTACAAAATAGGCGTTGAAATGAATTACCACACGCGCCAATATAATATTAATGAAACAAACAATGTTGCTTAACTAGTCACTCAGAATTAATAAATAATTGCGGCGCATCAAAACCTTTAAAAAAAAAACATTAAAGACTCGAAGGTTCAGATTAACTGTGGACTGGACCTTATTGTATCCTATGAATTTGTCTATTTCATTTCCAGTTTGTGTGGCGTTTCGCAAAAATATTTTTTTCGAAATGTTTTTTTTTTAAAAATGACTGCATGTTAAATTTAACCCAAATAAAAGTCAAAAGATTAATTCTCTTCCAAGCGTGCAATTGCGATCAGCGGTGATGTTACATTGGCAACAGTGCGGTCTAATTGCCTCACTGGGAATTGAACAATTATTTAAAGGTATCCTTGAAGATCACGGACAAAGTGCTCTCTGCCTTTCCAGAAGACCCCATTGTGCCTCCTATAAAATGCATGGACGTGTAACGGGCTTATTCTACGCAGTTACCTACCCTGCTATGGCAATAATTGGCGTCCCGGGTAAGTAATTATAATAAACGTGCATTATAAATCAGTTCAACTGTGTCGATGCCTTGTTGGTATTTTCATTGACAAATAAAGGAATCTAATCTAATCTAATCTAAAGAATGCCATACTCTTCTTTTCCTGCAGAAATCGGTCAACCATTCATTGATTCGGATCGATTCCAGGATTTTCAGTTTTTATTCCCTCCCTTCACTCTGGTCTTCATGAAATCTATCAATATTTCCCCTTTTCGCATTCTCTGGCGTTGAACAATTGTCCATGTTGTTTCTTTTTTTCCTGCCAAGTATATTTCGCCACATTTCTGTACATTGCATTTCATCTGCCGTCATATCTGTTCATTGTGCTGGGCGATCACCGTCCTCGTCACATCAAGAATTAATATTTACTGCGCTTCTCGGATCTAATTTCATAACAACATTCAAATTTACAGTGCAGATCCAAGACTAATCAATGTAATATTGAAACAACGCAGTGGTCCAAATTACGATTCATTGCGAATGTCCCTGCTTACCAATCCCTCCGTGCAGAAATAATCTGTGGAATAGGACAGGTTTTTCTGTCCCAAAGTCAGTTTCATATTCATGTTGTCCATGATAATTTGATAGCAAGACATTCAGTGTTAAAACTGTCTACTCCTTTCCCCTCAACAACCCTCTGCAATATTTCATCAACAAACTTGACGAACATTCCTTCAGCGGAATGCTGGAGTGTTTTATATTAATCCAAATATTCCAGCGGTTATTTTTCTCTGGATATCAATTCAAAATGCATCGCTAATGACGATCTATCTTGCGGTATCTACTTTGTTGTGCATACTTCTGCAGGAATGTAAGTGTTGCCCCTTTACAGCCGTTTAAATCCCGTATCCAACAAATCCATCCTGCGTATCAAAGAATCAGAAGATATATTCTGTAATATGCAACCGTCCTTTCTAATCAACGTATGATATGTGTAATCTCGATCCGTTGCCTCGTATTTAGTACATCCTTTTCAATTATTACTTGTGCGGTAAGTGCGCTATAATATAATATCTGGCAGCATCGCCTCTCTTCGCACATTTCATTAAGCACTACATCCAGCTAGGTCCTTTCCACATGTAGGTGTAGATCACCACGTTTTACTCTATTAGTGAGTTATTATAAGGAAACCCATGGACGGATTCTGGTTAGCCTTTCATGTTAGTTACAACTCATTTATAACTGTCTCTCTTTGCATATCGTTCCCTTGTTACGCTCCCTCTGAACGATGCATTCTTTCTGATTCTCCCTGTTTTATCAATCAAACCATGTGTCCTCCATCCTTATGTTTTCTGTCTCGACTGCACGAATGAATAGCGTGAAATCTGTGAACTTCATGTGCGGTCTACTTGCTAATAATTTACCTTTATCCTTATTAGGTAATATGGTGACCATTGTGATCCTGTCGCGCGGAAGATGTGGGCTTTCTAAATGTATCACTTGGTATCTGATGGGCATGGCGGTGACAGACCTTCTAGTTCTTATTACGGCGGTAATACTGAACCGGATTAGCACCATTTATTTCCCCGTTCTCTTCCTCTCCACCACTCCGGTTTGCAGGTTGAAACTTGCTCTAACCTACGCAGCCACGGACAGCTCCGTCTGGTTAACGGTCGCCTTCACCTTCAATAGATTTGTCGCCATTTGTTGCCAGAAGCTAAAAACAAAATATTGCACCGAGAGAACGACAGCCGTGACTATAGGAACGATCTGTTCTATCAGCTGCGTTAAAAACATACCCTGGTACTTTGCTTACGAGCCCCTATATACAATCAAAGATGTCCCGTGGTTTTGCAATATTAAATTAAACTTTTACTCTGATTTCTACTGGATCGGGTTTCACTGGCTTCAGCGGATTTTTATCCCTTGTGCCCCCTTCGTCTTGCTGTTCCTTCTTAACATTTTGACCGTGAGACATATTCTGGCGGCCAATAGAGCCCGAAAGAGACTCCGAACACAGACTATTGGTGACAACCAAAGTGACCCAGAGGTGGAGAATAGACGAAAGTCCATCATTTTACTGTTCGCCGTGTCGGGCACCTTTATCGTGTTATGGTCAACTTATGTTGTGAATGTCTAATATGTGCGGTTTACAAGTGAGACCTATACACTGGATTACGGACTTCAGGAAACTGGGTTCATGTTAGGGCTCCTCAGTTGTTGTACCAATACGTGTATTTATGCGGTAACCCAAAGTAAGTTCAGAGAGGAAATTAAAAATGGGTTGAAATATCCACTAAAGTTGATCATTAAATTGATGAGGCATTAAGAATGTGGGGATTATTTGCATATTTCCAGCTCAATTTGCTCCACGCGCACTTTGCTCCACGTTGCCATAGAGGGAGTACAGAGAAGGTTCACCAGACTGATTACTGGGATGTCAGGACTTTCATATGAAGAAAGACTGAATAGACTCGGCTTGTACTCGCTAGAATTTAGAAGGTTGAGGGGGGACCTTATCCAAACTTACAAAATTCTCAAGGGGTTGGACAGGCTAGATGCAGGAAGATTGTTCCCGATGTTGCGGAAGTCCAGAATAAGGGGTCACAGTTTAAGGATAAGGGGGAAGCCTTTTAGGACCGAGATGAGAAAAACATTTTTCACACAGAGAGTGGCGAATCTCTGGAATTCTCTGCCACAGAAGGTAGTTGAGGCCAGTTCATTGGCTATATTTAAGAGGGAGTTAGATGTGGCCCTTGTGGCTAAGGGTATCAGGGGTTATGGAGAGAAGGCAGGTACGGGATACTGAGTTGGATGATCAGCCATGATCATATTGAATGGCGGTGCAGGCTCGAAGGGCCGAATGGCCTACTCCTGCACCTAATTTCTATGTGTCTATGTTTCTATCTTTGGAAACCTTTTTTCCCCGATTAGCTACGCTGTTTTACAGATTGTATCGACAATTCACCTGTCTTCCTTATGCTCTGTGGGACGTTTACTCCAAAATGAACTAATCCACTCATCCCTTAATAGTGGTTCCCACCAGAGTGAGTTTCCTGTTCTGTGCAATTAAATTCAGATTTTATTACATGAAGATACATTGTTTGTTGCAGGAATTAAGAGAAATTCAGTGCCTGCGTTCTGTTCTATGATAATATATGAATTCGTTAACATCTGCTTGTTTCCGCTTCAAACGTTTTTGTACCCACCACGCTGTACTAACGACAGGGAAACTTCACCTTTACCAGAGTAAGATTGCCCAGCGACCCAAAATAATTGATCCCGAGAGGAGATGAAAAGAACGATTTTGCAATCTTACAATTTCGCCTTCGCTCTGTAGTATTATAAAGGTTGATAAATCTCCGGCGACTGAGCTGATATATCCAAGGACACTGTGAAAGTCTTTTAAAATAAGTTGCAACAGCCCTGGTTAAGGTAGATGAATTACCTTTTGACATGAATGAGAAACAGGTCGACAGAAGGCTGGTTAGCAGATTGGTGGGAAAGGATCCAAGTGGAAAGAATTAAAAATGGTACCAGATAAGTAGAGGAAATTAGTGCAAGGAAAATGCAGGAGGAATATAAGTGGGAAGGAAAGCGGAGAGGGCAAAGTGAGAGGTATAATGGGAGAAACGAGCGTTTGCACCAGCAATGCCTTTGATACGTTTCTGCCTCATAGGATGTTCTGATGCGATAAACTGCATGGGAACTAAAGAGACCAGGTTAACGGGCCACACAATTGACTTAACGGTAGGAGGTGAGGGTGTTGATGGCGGAAGATATTTTTTTTCGGATTGGAATCCTCTAACTAGCGTAGATCTGGGAGTTGGTGCTGCCCCACTGCAGTTTGTCATCTACATCAATCATTTGGATGAGAATTTGCAAGAAAAATGACTAGCTTTCTGGTCCGGATTTAGATGAAGAGAGGCCCTAGACTATTCCACTTGTGAGGCCCTTCCCAACCCCCCATCCTCACGACGAGAGGAAGATGGAAGAGTCCACCAGATTGACACCGATGTGCAGCCGAGCGTGGCCAATGAGATATGGGCTTTATTTATTTCCAGTGCTAGTGTCGAGTTATCAGCTTAAAATACTATTATTCTGAAATGGAGGGCAAGTAAAATTACTGGTGTTGTTTTGAGACTACAGTGCGTTGTGACAGCATATGCAAGAAAGGCATGTGACAGTGTCAAAAATATTATATACCAGGCTCGCACGAAGCTTTTCAAAAAGTGGGGTGGCATGGTAGGATTACAATTTTTTTATGTGAAATAAGTAAACACGCAGCGCATATCACAAGCGCGAAGCTGATAGACCCATGCGGCCGAGGTCCAGATTAAGAGTAATGAGTAGTTGGAATGGGATGATTGGCGTCATTGTTGTTTACATTTTTTTAAATCAAGAATTGAAGTTGTCCTTGTTTTAATAATCAAGTTGTACCGTAGAATGTTATGTAACATTTTATAAATGAGCATGCAAACACTGCTAATAAAATACTGTAACTTTTTGCAGTAAATAAAACCTTTTTTTAGAAAATGTTTTGTGTGTTGATTTGATTGCCTGTCACTGTCCGACTGTGTCAGTGTGTGCACATTAAAATATGATGCAAAAGGAAAGTCGCAAACTATGGAATTCATATTTTTCAGTATTGTTATCAAGGAAAAGAAAGCAGTTCCAATTGTTTGATATTATTCATATGGAGGAGAAAATACAATTGCTCTAAAACCAATCTTAATTTTGCAATCTCACTAAAGATAATCCCCCTTTCCTTCTCCCCATTCTCCTTCCCCCTCCCTCTCCCGCCCCATCTCTCTCTCCCCCCTCAACCCCCCCTCCCTCTCTCTCCCTCCCACGCAGCAAGGCTCCGACTCCGCGCCGCAGACGCCGCAGCCCCCCCGCCCAGAGAAACGGGCACTCCCGCAAAGCAATATTCCACTACTTACCTGGAGTAGACACGATGCATCAGGTGATTATGTGGAGTGCAAATGGAGATCTGAACCCACCCAGGCCCACTGTTTCGGGTAATTTCCGTCAAAGTGTGAACGCTGATAGCGCTCCATTTTGTTTTCTCGGATTTTTTTAACTCTGGGGAAAAAACCACCTTGGCCGGAGGCCCCCTAGATTTTGAGGCTTTAGGCTTCAACCTTGCCCTGCCGAGGCCCCCCTAGATCTCGAGGCCCTAAGGTTAAGCTTGTGAAGCTTATGGTAACTCCGGCCCTGTTGGCTTTGTAGTGGACACTAAAACAGGAGTCATCGTAATGACGTTAATCAAGAATTATGCAGTTTAATTCAGACAAGTGTGAGATGTTTCATTTTTTGGAAGTCAAACCAGGGCATGACCTTCACAGTAAACGGAAGATCCGAAGGAATGTTGCAGAGCAGACGAGTCTCACATTAGACGCACATGGTTTCTGGAAAGTGACCACGGGTTGATAGGGTGGTGCCGCACTCGGTGATTTGTATTCAGTTTTTGATCACCCTGCTGGAGCAAAGCTGCAATTACCGATCCAAAAAGAGCGGAAGAGCTTTACAGAGATGTTGATAAGACGAGGCATTGAAGTATGGGGACAATATTGAAAGGCTAGGACTTTACTCCTTGGAGAAAAGGAGCCCGCTGAGTTAATTTATGGAGATGTCAAAAATCGTCGGTGGGTTAAATAGGATGGGTGCGCATAATTCTTTCCCCCTGGTAAAGGAATGGAGAATAAAGGCTATATTTTTTTTTAAAGATTTAAAAGAAACTTGCGGAAATAACCTTTTCCACGTAGATGATGATGTATACTAGCTTCCAGAGGGCAGGTAAAATGACAACATAAAAACAAACATTGGGCAGATACATTGATAATTTTAGCTGGTGATAGGTGTAGATTAGGACGGATTGGGACGAGCATCGATAGAGCCTCTTGGTCAGCATGGACGAATTCGGCTTATGACGCTTTGAAAGGGGATAGAAACATAGAAACATAGAAAATAGGTGCAGGAGTAGGCCATTCGGCCCTTCGAGCCTGCACCGCCATTCAATATGATCATGGCTGATCATCCAACTCAGTATCCTGTACCTGCCTTCTCTCCATACCCCCTGATCCTTTTAGCCACAAGGGCCACATCTAACTCCCTCTTAAATATAGCAAATGAACTGGCCTCAGCTACGTTCTGCGGCAGAGAATTCCAGAGATTCACCACTCTCTGTGTGAAAAAAGTTTTCCTCATCTCGGTCGTAAAAGATTTCCCCATTATCCTTAAACTGTGACCCCGTGGATCTCATTGATATCGTGGTTTGTGATCTTTACCAAAAACAAATCCAGGAAAGCAACAATTTGCAGCCCATACATTTCAGGTTACTACTCAGACCGAATTGATTATCGATCTTTGCCTCCGTGAATTGCATCCGCTGCTTTTCCTGAATGAACCTTTGCATATTCTGCAATTGGGAGGTGAAGAATAGGCCGGGAAATATTCTTGTCATATATGGGTATAGAATATCCCAATTTTTTGTACAATTATATTAGGGGAAAGTGGGTGGGTAAGGTTATAGTGCATCCAAAGTAATTGTACAATTACATTACCAGCCGAGGAGTGGGGAAGGTAGGAGTGGACCACCTCATGGGCTAAAGTGGCACTACAAATGTGCTGCTAGGAGGTGTTCATAAATGGTGAGATCATAAATGTATACTTCTCATGGGCAAGTAAGAATTTATAATGTGGAGATGTTGGATTGTTGGCACACCATGAGGATGGATAGATATCCAGGTTTAGAGTTAATCTGTCCCACGATGCTATCAATACCAGTGGAGACAATTATTAAGACCCTGAATTTGTTTTGTTTTTTATTTTAAATACATTTTTATTGGAGACATCTGCATATCATAATCCAAACCGGTACAGACTTTGTTTAACGGTTATATATAAAGTATCCAGGTTTCCAGGGACCCAGTTGCCAAAGTAGCTGGGATCCTCCTTTATCGGTTACCTATTAACATTGCCTCTAATTATTCATTTATATTTATAGATAGAAAAAAAAAAGAAAGAAAGAAAGATATTAGAAAAATAGAATAAACTATCAATAATACAACTTGGGAGATAGGTCCGTAGGTCAGAGAACATAACTATTCATCTAGTCCTGGGTTCAGGCTTCAGTCCGGCCTCCGTGCCGGTCCTATCTACCCCTTCAAGTATTCTATAAATGGAGACCATATTCTAATGAATAATTCTGGTTTGTCAATTAAGAAATATCCAATTTTTTCCAAATGTAATATTTCTGAATTTGATTTTGCATCGTCGTTATGTGCAGCCGAGTGAGCAGAAGACTGAGAGATAGCGAAAGCAGCTCCTTTGTTTTTTAGCAGACCAGCAGAGATAAATCAGGTGATTCATTGGTAGAAAAAGCATTGGGGACATTTCTAATAAACAGAATACATGTAGATGTGGAACGGTGGAGGCAGATTGCGTATAATCCGCCTGCTTTGTGCAGGGGGAATCCTATCACACTATCTTGACGAGGGAGCACATGATATTGGTGAACGTTGGGCAGTAGATTTTCTCACTGCGGACTTTAGTTAGGTATTTCACAAGGTTGCGCCTGGTAGATAGGTACAGATGTTTAATGGAAATAAGACCTAAGGCAAGGTGAAAAATGGAGATAATGTGCAGTGGTAGAATATTTTATTTTTTCCCTCAAAATTTGCTCTCTCTCTATTTATATATTATATATACATATATATATATAATTTATATATTTGCGGATAGACGATAGCCACAATGTGATGAATTCTGAGATGTCAAATGGAGATATGACGGATGGCAAACGGTAGGATGTCTGAAGAAAGGTCTCGACCCGAAACTTCACCCATTCGGTCTCTGCAGAGATGTTGCCTGTCCCGCGGAGTTACTGCAGCTTTTTCGTATTTATCTTCGGTAGGATGTCAAGGAATGTTAATGAACAGAGAGACCTAGTGAGTGGAAGTTCAAGGTTCTTGTAGTAATGCAAAACAGGCAAACATGGTGGCGCATAAAGGATAATGCACACTTGCCTTCATCGGTCGGACGTAAAATATAATAGTCGGTTTACAAAACACTGGCTTGGTCCCACATTAGAAGACGGGTGTGAATGCACTGGAGCGATGCGAAAAACGTCGCCTAGTTTGGAAGTGTTTTCTTACGGGGAGCTATTGGACATGCCAGAATTTCTTTGTTGAAGAAGGAACTGCAGATGCTGGAAAATCGAAGGTACACAAAAATGCTGGAGAAGGGTCTGAAGAATGGTTTCGAAGAAGGGTCTGAAGAAGGCGCGAAACGTTGCCTATCTCCTTCGCTCCATAGTTGCTGCTGCACCCGCTGAGTTTCTCCAGCATTTTTGCGCACCCAGAATTTTGTTTCACTGGAGTGAATGAAGCTGAGGTGTGACCTGATGAACGTATGCACGAATATGAGAGGCAGAGATAGGGCAGCAAGTCCGAACGTCGCAGATGGTTGGGCTATCAAAATCAGGAGGGCCGATAAGAGGAAACAGTTGTAAAGGGGTAACCTTTCTATGCAGAGAGCGCTTGATATCTGACCATAGTATTTGTTACTATGTATTTCAACACCTGGCTTGTTCCAATGGTTTTGGGATATGGGAAATTGTGACAATCCGAACCAAAAATCCCCCCAAAAAAACACTTGCAAACTGTTAGGCAATTTTAAACTGTATTGGTATGAAACAGTTGAAACATCAATTGTTATCGCGCTTAATGCTTTGCCACGGGTGCGGTGCTGTGAGGATCTGAAGATATAGGTTAACATAGAAACATAGAAAATAGGCGCAGGAGTAGGCCATTCGTGCCTGTTCCGCCATTCAATATGATCATGGCTGATCATCCAACTCAGTATCCAGTACCTGCCTTCTCTCCATACCCCCTGATCCATTTAGCCACAAGGGCCACATCTAACTCCCTCTTAAATATAGCCAATGAACTGGCCTCACTACCTTCTGTGGCAGAGAGTTCCAGAGATTTACCACTCTCTGTGTGAAAAATGTTTTACTCATCTCGGTCATAAAGGATTTCCCCTTTATCCTTAAACTGTGACCGCTTGTCCTGGGCTTCCCCAACATCGGGAACAATCTTCCTGCATCTAGTCTGTCCAACCCCTTAAGAATGTTGTAAGTTTCTACAAGATCCCCCCTCAAACTTCTAAATTCTAGCGAGTACAAGCCGAGTCTATCCAGTCTATCTTCATATGAAAGTCCCAGGAATCAGTCTGGCTAAGTGGATGTTCTCAAAAAACTGGGCAACGAAGGTTCAAACAATTCTTCTATGTTATTTGCTTTACTTTCTTATAATGAGATTAAGCAAATACTTAACTCCATTTTTAAATTCCTCCCTAAATTTTCTCTGAGTTCCTGCATAAATACACGTGTTTGTGCAGCAGCTAAGTAGTTGCAACATGACACCGGTTTCTTGCAGAATGAATCTTGGGTTATTGGGATTCGAACCCGTCGAATAATTACTCTTCGTAAACCGAACAAGTAAAAAATTGACAACGCGTGTCGTCCACAACACGAGGAAACTGCCGGAAATTGTGAAGAGTAAAACAATAGACTTCCTCCGACTCTCCATCTCCGGGTCTCTTTCTTTCTCTGCATGGCTCTGGCCCCGGACTCTCTTGCGTGCTCTGCTCGCCACGAGAATAAATCTGACGGTCAGGGCGTTGAGCAATAACATCACAACGAAGGGCGCACACGGATTTAAAGCATGATCAATCCAATTAAAGATCGTCCATAAGGTATTAGAGTAAAAGCTTAACCTAAAGTTGCAGTACCACGGTACATTATTGATTATATATAAAGGTTCAATCACAAAGTACATGGGGATGTTTTTCACAAAAGACAGAACACAGACCACTCCTATAACGACAGCAGCCGTTTTCTCTGTGCAATAATTTGTTTTCAGCTTCTGAGAGCAAATGGCCACGAAACGATCGAAGGTGAACGCGACAGTTAACCAGACAGAGCTGTCCCTGGTTGCAAAAATTAGAGCGATTCTGAGGCTGCACACTGGAGTCGTTTGGAGAAAAAGGACCGGAAAATATAGCATGCTGATCCTGTGTAATATCACTGCCATGATAAGGACCAGGAGATCCGTCGCTGCCATGCCAACCAGGTACCGAGTGATGCAACGGGTGAGACCACACCTTCCTCGGGACAGAATTATAATCGTCACAATGTTACCTAGTTGGGTAAAATAAAATATACATTCAGCGTACTCGGTCCAATGAATTCTGGCTGCATTTCACCTATATAAGCAACCCACAGCTCCACCACAGCGAATCTCATAAATAAATTCCCCGGAAACAGGGGACTTATCCATCTGCATTGGGAGTAGAGAAATCCGGGATATTCTGAAAAATAATCCACGCAAACTATGATCTATTTTCTTTAAAGCCGGATGGGGGAAGGACAGCAAAAACTAGAAACTGACGCCCCTGAATTACTGGATCGCTTTCCTCTCAATATACTTCATGATCATTGCTGAGGTATTAGATTGGACAAGCGCATGTGTAAGTGGACAGTATTTCTGATATGACGGGATTAATTTAACATATTGAAAAGCACTGGTGCAAACTGCAGACGAATTTCAAGTTGAAAGTTTGAAGACGATTAGAAAATTGCTGGAGTTGCGGACAAATAAAAGGGTTGTCTAACATGCAACAGGATATAATTCGATTACAGATAAGGGACTAGATATGGCAGATAGTGTTTAATCGGCCAAATATGAGGTGTTGCATTTTCGGAAGTTAAATTTAAGGGGAAACATATAGTTAATGAAAGGAGATTTAGCAGCATTGATGCACAAAGGGGTATTGGCTTCCACGTCGGTAACTCCATGTAGATATTAGTAAAGATTTATGTGGTATACTTACATTCATTGACCGGGGCATTGAGTATAAGCGTCAAGAAGACACGTAGCAGCATTTGGGAACTTTGGTTAAGCCACGTTTAGACTATTATGCGCAGTTTTTGTCACACCGTTGCAGGAAGGATATGGCAGTGCGAAGAAGGGTTCACCAGGATGCTGCAACTATGGAGAGATTAGATAAAATTGATTGTTTTTTTTCCTGGAGGATTGGAGGATGAAAGGTTTATCTTCTAGAAATTTATAAATTAATCAGAGGCAAAGATAGGGTAGATAAGGGGAACCTTTTCCCATGGTGAAAATTAAAAATACTGCAGCGAATAGCAGTAATGTCGGAGGAGGATGTTTAGAGGAGATGTGGGGGGCACGTCTTTTAAACGAAGTTGTTGATTCCTGGAACGCGCTGCCAATTGTACGAGCGGCAACAGAGTAAATTGGAGTATTTTAAGGGACTTTAGACAGTATATGCACTGAATGGAGGGATATGGAACATGTTCAGCCATAGGGTATCGGGATAGGTAGGTATCATGCACAGCAGAGTCATTGGGACGCAACGAGCATGTTCCTGCCCTGTATGTTTCTGTTCTAAGCTCACTCATCTCACGCATTCTATTAAAACAAAATACCCAAAGAAACCTTTCAAAATCGCTGCATTACATAAGATTAAATGATCAAGATCCACAGATGAAATTTAAAGCAATCCATGGATATATCTGCATGGAAGAAACCTTAGGTAGAAATCCTGTTACTTGACATATCGAGAACATAACAGACTGAAGAAGGGTTTCGGCCCGAAACGTTGTCCATTTCCCTGGCTCCATAGATGCTGCTGCACCCGCTGAGTTTCTCCAGCATTTTGTGTGCCTTCGATTTTCCAGCATTTGCAGTTCCTTCTTAAATAACAGATTCTCAAATCGATTAGCTGTAAAAGGGGACGAGTTATCAAAACACCTTACCTGGAACTCCAATAACTGCAAGAATTGGATAATAAATAGCGTACACCAGGCCCGCCACATGTCCATGCATTTTCTATACGTGGCGCTCTCCGGAACTTCTACCTGTGGCGGTCTCCGGAACCGCAGGGAACTATTCGACATTGTGTGAAAGGCAAACGGCTCTCTTAATATAATTCATGGAAATTCTCCGTGGGCCAATTAACCCATTCTTTAAATACACAAGTTAAAGCGCTCGCCTGTTTTTCTACTTTGTATATTAATTTGATAAAGCAGGAATATCAGTTTGACGAATAGCTTCAGAAAGTAGAAGAGAATATCCCAAATGCCCACTCATTGTTCCCCTTATCTGTACGGAAGTTCCTTTCCTCAAACCATTAGAAGGTTTAATGTGAGCCGATCTTTCACGCTTCTCTTTTAATCTTATAGTCGCCGTATCTATCATTCAATGAATTTTACGCTAACTTGCTCAACTAAAAACAGGAAAATTAGGAAAACAATGCAATTCTGGAGCGAGAAACATAATAATGTACTCGCTAGAATTTAGAAGATTGAGGGGGAATCTTATAGAAACTTACAACATTCTTAAGGGGTTGGACAGGCTAGATGTAGGGAGATTGTAGAGAGAGGTAAAGACACAAGTTAGAAGATAATAAGTGGAACCACGAAAGGGTGCAGATGTTGAAATCTACTAACCAAGGGCATTGATAAGTGGGAAAATAAGATGGATATCGTTATGGGAGGCGAATGCCGTACATGGCAGCCTCGCCAACAGCCTGTCTCGTCCCTTTCTTCTTTTGCTGTTTTGAGTCGGCTTTTACTTGTATGTTTTAGTGTATTTTTATATTATGTGAGAGTTTGGAGGGGGGGTGGGTGTTTTATCTATTCCCTCGACGGAGATGCGACTTTTTCCGTATCGGATCTCCGTCCGCACTGCGGCCTTAATATCGTGGAGCTGGCGGTCCCTTGGTGAGGGATCCACTTCGGGATCTCCAAACGCAGGAACTTCGACCGCCCGGATTGCGGGAGCCCCGATCGCCCCAATGCAGCGTCTTCGATCGCCGACTGCGGGAGCTTCGATCGCCCGACTGCGGATTTTTCGATTACCCCGACCGCTGGAGTAAAGGAGGAAAGAAGGAACAAATTATTTGCCTTCCATCACATTGGAGAGTGTAAGGTCGCCGTCAAAACACGATGGACAAGCTGCCTGCACTGGTGAGGACCGGGAGGGAGTGCCGTGAGTGCAGTGATCTCGGTGTTTGCGGCGACATCGCTCCATGCGGACCTCCCGGAGTCTAGTGCGAGTGTGGATGGCTTTCTGACTGCTCGGCGGACAGGGACTGCAGAGAGAGTGACAGCGGTCAGTACAATTCTGGTCACAATAGACAATAGACAATAGGTGCAGGAGTATGCCATTTGGCCATTCGAGCCAGCACCGCCATTCAATGTGATTATGGCTGATCATCCCAAATCAGTACCCCGTTCCTGCCTTCTCCCCATAATTAAGGGACAGACATTTAGGGGTAACATGAGGGGGAACTTCTTTACTCAGAGAGTGGTAGCGGTGTGGAATGAGCTTCCAGGGGAAGTGGTGGCGGCAGGTTCGTTGGTATCATTTAAGAATAAATTGGATAGGCATATGGATGAGAAGGGAATGGAGGGTTATGGTATGAGTGCAGGCAGGTGGGACTAAGGGAAAAGATTGTTCGGCGCGGACTTGTAGGGCCGAGATGGCCTGTTTCCGTGCTGTAATTGTTATATGGTTATATGGTTATATTATATCCCCTGACTCAGCAATTTTTAAGACCCCCTATCTAGCTCTCTCTTGAAAGCATCCAGAGAACCTGCCTCCATCGCCCTCTGAGGCAGAGAATTCCACAGACTTACCACTGTGAGAAAAAGTGATTCATCGTCTCCGTTCTAAATGGCTTACACCATATTCTTATCCGTGGCCCCTGGTTCTGGACTCCCCCAACATCGGGAACATGTTTCCTGCCTCTAGTGTGTCCAAGCCCTTAACAATCGTATATGTTTCAATGGGATCCCATCTCATCCTTTTAAACTCCAGAGTGTACAAGCCCAGCTAGCTGCTCAATTCACCCAGCATATGACAGTCCCGCCATCCCGGGAATTAACCTTGTGAACCTACGCTCAACAGCAAGAATGTCCTTCCTCAAATTAGGGGACCAAAACTGCACACAATACTCCAGGTGTGGTCTCACTAGGGCTCTACACAACTGCAGAAGGACCTCTTTGCTCCTATATTCGATTCCTCTTGTTATAAAGGCCAACTTCGCTTTCTTCACCGCCTGCTGTACTTGCATGCTTACTTTGTCACGTCACA
Source organism: Amblyraja radiata (assembly GCF_010909765.2). Taxonomy (NCBI): domain Eukaryota; kingdom Metazoa; phylum Chordata; class Chondrichthyes; order Rajiformes; family Rajidae; genus Amblyraja; species Amblyraja radiata. Next base: position 52,101,633 of record NC_045970.1, on the reverse strand, counting down.
GTGAAGGAGCGGATGTGTGGCCCGGACATTAAACTGATGGTTGTTGGTCTCCGCTTGTGCTGTGTGCCCTGCGGATTCTCACACGCCGACGTGGTGGCTGTTTAAGTCTACATTTAATCTTTATGTGGTTATGTATCTCGTTTTATGTATGACTCTATGGTAAATCAAATGGTCAAAAAGGTCAAAAAAGGTCAAAAACTTTATTTGCCATTTGTGCTTACACACATAGGAACTCTTGTGCGGCTATTCAGAGAGTCAAGTTAAGTTAAAAATTAAAAATAAAAATTTAAAAATTTAAAAAAATTTAAAAAGACACACAGAAGACACATAGAGCATTGTAACTTGCACAGACACTATATCAGGACATCAGTTCATTTTGTTGTGTTTTGGCCAAGAGTCTCACTGTTGCAGGGAAGAAGCTCTTAAAAAAGCGTGTTCTATTTGTGGCGATACTGTCCGCTCGCCTGTGCCTGAGGTTGTATGTGCAGTTTTTGTGTTTGAGCAGGGAGTGAGCTGGATGTAGTGTGTCTCTAATGATTCTCCCTGCTCTTTTTTGACAGCGCTGTGTGTAGATTGTGTCCATGGAGGGGAGTTCAGTTCTGATGATCCTCTCTGCAGTCTTTATGACTCTTTGCAGAGCCTTCCTCTCTGTCTGTGTGGTGTTTCCATACCACACCATGATGCCTGTGGTGAGGATGCTCTCGACCAGTCCTTTGTAGACCTGGGTGAGAGGGCGACAGTGCAGACCAGCTTTTCTGAGCAGCCTGATGAAGTACAGTCTCTGCTGGGCTTTTTTCACTGTGGCTGCAGTGTTCAAAGTCCAGTTCAGATCTGATGTTATTTGTAGTCCCAGGTATCTGTAACTGTCAGCCCTCTCCACCACAGTCCCCTTGATGATGAGGGGCTGCAGGGGGGGTGGATTTTTTCTGAAGTCCATTATTATTTCTTTTGTCTTGTCTGTGTTGAGGCTTAGGTCGTTCACCTCACCATAGGCAAGAATGTCGTTCACCAGACTCATGTAGCCCGACTCGTCCCCCCCCCTTTGATGAGGCCCAGGATGGTGGTATCATCCGCATACTTAATAATGATGGTGTTTTCCTGGATGGAGACACAGTCGTGTGTGTACAGGGTGAAAAGTTTGGGACTGAGACAGCAGCCTTGTGGTGATCCTGTGCTGACGGTGAGCTCTGCAGACACCCTCCTTCCCATCCTCACCACCTGTGGTCTTTCAGTCAGGAAATGTCACTATACCTCGGTACACGTGACAATAACGAACCATTGAACCAGTGAATGGAGGAGCGGGAGGTTAGGGTGATAGACAGATTGTGGTGGGTGTTAGGCAGATTGGCCAAAGTGGGGATGGACAATGCGATTGGCGAACAGGGGATGTGGGAAGAAGTAGGAGAGAGAAAATGGAGGGTTTGAAGGCGTCTTGAAATTTTAAAAAATCGATGGATTTCTGTTTCCACAACACGAGACACACGATCTATGTTTAACGTTATGGATGAAATTGGAACAGGATTATATCTTAATTGTGAATAGTTGCCCAATTATACTGCTAACAGGTGATTCGGCTGCTGCTTCCGTTCTCCGCTCTCAGTGATTCCCGCCACCTGCATCCAAAATCTATCGTTTCCTCTCCCCTCACTTGCTCCTTTTCTCCCGAGATGCTGCTTGATTCGCTGAGTTACTCCAGCGTTTTGTGTCTATCTCCAGAATGGTATTACTGTTTAAATGGTATGAGCAGAGTGGCTTTCTGCAACATGTTGATGTAACAGCAGATCAAGCGGCCGGGCTGGCAAACCTGGATAGATGACGTTTCGGGTGGGGATCCTTCTTCAGACACAGACTCTGTCGTTTTCAATTTGACTTCTTCAATTTCACTATCACCTTAAGTTTAGTGCAGTTATTTAGTTTGGTTTAGTTTAAAGTTACAGCGTGGAAACAGGCCCTCAGTCTACCGATTCCGCGCCGACCAGTAATCACCTATACACTAGTTCTATCCTACACACTGGGGACAGGTTACCCAAGCAAATTGGCGTACAAGCCTGCACATTATTGGCATGGTGGATGTGGCCGGCGCACTCAGAAAAAAACCACGCCGTCACAGGCAGAATGTAAAAAAACTCCGTGCAGTCAGGACCCGTAATCAGGATCGATTAATGGGTCTCTGGCGCTGTAAGGTTTTGGTCGTGCACCTGGGCCGATGAGGTGAGTTTTGAATCTTGATTTTTCAAACACCCTTTTCATCTCTCAGCCATTAGGACGAGGCACGCTGAAGGATATAGTGGACATCGTAAGTAAGTAAGTAAGTAAGTAAGTAAGTAAGTAAGTAAGTAAGTAAGTAAGTAAGTAAGTAAGTAAGTAAGTAAGTAAGTAAGTAAGTAAGTAAGTAAGTAAGTAAGTAAGTAAGTAAGTAAGTAAGTAAGTAAGTAAGTAAGTAAGTAAGTAAGTAAGTAAGTAAGTAAGTAAGTAAGTAAGTAAGTAAGTAAGTAAGTAAGTAAGTAAGTAAGTAAGTAAGTAAGTAAGTAAGTAAGTAAGTAAGTAAGTAAGTAAGTAAGTAAGTAAGTAAGTAAGTAAGTAAGTAAGTAAGTAAGTAAGTAAGTAAGTAAGTAAGTAAGTAAGTAAGTAAGTAAGTAAGTAAGTAAGTAAGTAAGTAAGTAAGTAAGTAAGTAAGTAAGTAAGTAAGTAAGTAAGTAAGTAAGTAAGTAAGTAAGTAAGTAAGTAAGTAAGTAAGTAAGTAAGTAAGTAAGTAAGTAAGTAAGTAAGTAAGTAAGTAAGTAAGTAAGTAAGTAAGTAAGTAAGTAAGTAAGTAAGTAAGTAAGTAAGTAAGTAAGTAAGTAAGTAAGTAAGTAAGTAAGTAAGTAAGTAAGTAAGTAAGTAAGTAAGTAAATAAGTAAGTAAGTAAGTAAGTAAGTATATTGGCCAAGTATTCACATACAAGGAATTTGCCTTGGCGCTCCGCCCACAAGTAACAACATGACATACAGTGACAGTTACGAATGACTCCGAAAACACGAAACATTAATAATAATAAAACATTAATGATAAAACACCATTGATCAAGCATGCGAACCAACAAAATACCAGATCAAAGGGAGGCTACATATTTTTAGCTGTTGAGTAGAGCAACTACTCGTGGATAAAAACTTTTTATGTCTGGCTGGGGCAGCTTTGACAATCCGGAGTCGCCTTCCAGAGGGAAGTGATTCAAAGAGTTTGTGGCCAAGGTGAGAGGGGTCAGAGATGATCTTGCCCGGTCGCTTCCTGGCCCGTGCAGTGTACAGTTCATCAATGGAGGGAAGGTTGCAGCCAATAAACTTCTCTGCTGGTCGTGATCGAAGTCTTCCAACATTGAAGGGCAGTTTTGGGATATGGAAGTACTTTCTCGGTTTCACCGCTTAGCGGCAATCTATATTTTCAGAAGACGGCATTGAACTGTCAGGTCGTTTGGAAATAAGACATTTGTGGATGTTTAGTGTAGGATCTGCCTTCTATACTTGGTATGTTTGGTGTAGGATCCACTATACGTTAATGAACTGATGTTGACTTGGAACATTACCTGCACAATTGCATTACTGCAGACACCATCTGATTCGTGCAACTCGACTACTGAGTTTAGAGAGAGATTGGTTCTTGCGGGCAGCATAGGTGAAAGTGCATTTCGTTCGTCATGTGGACTAGACCTACCACTCCGGAAAGTTTGTTGAAAAAATATTTCAGCAAAGAACAGAGAAAACAGTAGCTGACAATTCATTGTTGTAAAATATCTACAAATCTTACATTAAGCTAGCCGAAGTCAAGATGGCCCGACTACATAGAACCATTCATGCTCTGTATTGACATACGCTCAAAATCTGTTCTTATCTTATGTAGAGGGAGCTCTCCAGATTCACCTCATCTGGGAAACCCAATAACGTATCAGGTTCTTCTGCACGTAAATCCGTTACGTGAGAGGAACGTATAAACGCCTCTCTCAAAGGCACGATAGAGAATTCCATTGATTTGGCCGATGCTCATAACCCTCTGCGTTGTCTGATAAGCTCATATTGTTTAAATTCATCCCAAACCTTTTATTTTTAAGTCAGAGAATATTAACGAAATAAGAAAGTGTAAATGAATATTTACGACATAGGGCAAAACATTAAGAAGTGGTAATTAAAATCAATCAGTTTAATTCAATTTTTCTAAAATAGCGTTTGCAGAATAATTTCCGTTTTGTACCGGACACTGTGAAATGTCGGGTTTTGCGAGGAAATACTCACAATTTTGCACCCAAGGAAATACTCACAGTTTTACACAGTTCCAGCAGATTACGCATTTCCAACCCTGTCACGAAGTGGTGACATTGCCATTCACTATCTCTTCAATGCTATTGTGACACGGACTTGCCATGGAGCCAGCTTGGGTGCATCTCTACGGCCATCCCAGCCGGAAGTTTAATTGATTACCTTGCACCGGGATGGATATCGGAAGGGGAAAATGTCATAATTGATTACAACTTGAAAAGGCGAACAAGATATGATGATTGCATTGCTTAGAATCATTTCATTGTCGGAGGTTAATGAAATAGTCTCGTCATTTTCATTGCTTTCAACGCTCCTACCGCAATTAATATTTTCAATTTAAACAGCTAATAGATAGGACAATAAATAATTATTACTATATTAATGTATGTTTCTAAAGCCTGAAAGCGTTGCAATGCATTGTTACATCTTTGCCGGCCGACTGAGCATGGGTTGGTCATGATTTATTGACCTCTGCCTAATTCTTCCTATACGACGAGGCGTATTTGTTAAATCCTTCACTACTCTGCCATGTGGTGAACGTTAATACCCTGTCATCACGCATGGCCACTAAGGGATCGTAACGGTAGCCAATCGTTATCAAGACACAAAAAACGAGGTGCGGGAAACTATTGACAATAAAAATAATGCTGGAGAAACTTAGCTAGCAGGCAGCATCTGTGGAGGGATATGGATTAACGACTTTTGGGGTTGGGACTCCACTTCTTACTATTTTGCGGGACTGAGGCAAGCTCAGTGGCAGACTGTCCTGGATCAGTATAGAACAAATAAGTAGGGATGCAGAAGCGATATCGAAAAGGAACTACACCTGACTGTGCAAGTACGTGATCTACTTCCACGACCGCGTCAACCTAGTGAGCAGAATCCACGGATATTTCAATCCATTTTTAAATTCCTCTCTGAATTTCTTCTGTGTTCCTCCGTAAATGCAAGTGTTGGTGCAACAGCTGAGGAGCTGCAACATAATCCCACTTTCCTGGAGAAGAAAGGACGGTTGGTTCCCCACAGAGCCCGTCGAATAGCTCCCTTGGAGAATGCGCACGTATAAGAAGTTTAAGACATAGGTTATCCATAACACTATGAAACTCCCGGAAATTGTAAAGAGCAATATGATTGACTTTCTCCTGCTCTCCATTTCAGGGTCAACCTCCTTCTCTCCGTTCCTTTGGGCGCGTAGTCTTCTGCGGGCCCTATTGGCGGACAGAATGTTCTTGACGGTTAGAGCATTGAGCAGCAGCATAAAGAGGAATGGGGCGGACGGGTTCAGGATACGGTCAATCCAATCGTAAGCTGCCCATAGGGGACTAGAGTAAAAACTTGATGCAATGTTACAATACCAGGGCACGTTATTAACTATGTACAAAGGTTCGTATGCAAAGTACCACGGTATGTTTTTTACACAAGCGAGTGCACAGATCGTGCCTATAACAACAGAAGCCATTTTCTCGGTGCAGTATTTTGTTTTGAGTTTTGGACAACAAATGGCTATAAACCGATCGAGCGTGAAAGCGACAGTTAACCACACTGAGCTGTCTCTGGCGGAGAAAATTAAAACTATTCTGAGAGTGCATACTGGAGTGGTGTAGAGTTCGACGACGGGAAAATATAACATACTGATCCGATGCAATATCACAGCCGTGATGAGGACGAGAAGATCCGTCACTGCCATGCCCAAGAGATACCGAGTGATGCATCTGGAAAGACCACACTTTCCTCGAGACAGAATCACTATCGTCACCAAGTTACCTGATTAACAAAATGGAGAACCCATTGGTTGATTTGATTGTGTGAACGGCGCACATAAATAATAGTAACTTAACGGATCATTGGCCAGAGAAGGATAAATATATATATATACTTTTTTGATAAATATTTAATATTTTTGAGAAAAATATAATTGATCTTAAAACAATGAAAGGTACAAGTTTTGTATCTTACCTCCAAATAATCCATATATACAATGAACCTCAAGTCGTTTATTCGTCACATACACATACGAGATGTGCAGTGCAATGAAAAGTGGCAATGATCGCGGACTTTGTGCAAAAAGACAAACAAAAAAACAACCAAACAAACTACAAACAGAATGGAACCGAATCACATATTCTTTTACATATTAAATATTGTGGGCGGAAGGAAAAAGGGGAAAACACAGCAATTAAAAAAAAAGCCTTCGAGCCAAGGCAGGTACAGTCATCTATAAGCATTGTACGATTGTTTAAATCCGCCGGATTACATCAAGAAATCCGTTTTATTAGTTTTTTAGTTAAATAAATGTTGCATTGTACGTATTGAGGCAGCGGACACGCGTCCGTGGTGTAACAATGAGCCTCACGCTGTTATAAACGTTTAAGCCATGGTTCCATTGGAATATATAGTGAATATGGCAGCAGATGCAAAAGACAAATATGTTTTTGTGGCAAGCTACGTGGATTGGGTTTAGAAACGGTTGATTGACCTTACCTGGAATACCGAAAGCTGCCAGAATGGGATAGTAAATAGCGAACAGCAGACCCGTCACTTTCCCGTGCATTTTATCCAGATGTTGCTGAACACACTGTCATATTTTGTGACATACAATGTGTCTCTTTATATAATTAGTGGAAACGCCCGTGGAAACAGTAAAACACACGTCATCCATGGAGAAAATCAATACGGTTACATCACCAGTTATATTTGCGATGAGCATTAAACAGAAAATAAACAGAGGAAGGTGACAACAAGGCAAACAAAGATATCCTTCGGACAGGACATTTCTCTGATGGGCATCCATTAATTCGAATTTCAAGTAATTCGTTAATTGCGCGATTTAATTCTTCAGTAATTTGTCCCTAAGTCAACAGGGGTCACAGCTCACAGGTTAAGGATACGGAGGAAATCTTTTAGGACCGAGATGAGAAAAAACATTTTTCACACAGAGAGTGGTGAATCTCTGGAATTCTCTGCCACAGAAGGTAGTTGAGGCCAGTTCATTGGCTATATTTAAGAGGGAGTCAGATGTGGCCCTTGTGGCTAAATGTATCAGGGGGTATGGAGAGATGTCAGGTACAGGATACTGAGTTGGATGATCAGCCATGATCACATTGCATGGCGGTGCAGGCTCGAAGGGCCGAATGGCCTACTCCTGCACCTATTTTCTATGTTTCTAACATCGTTACTGTTATACTGAAATATAGCTATGTACCACCATATCAACCACCAACGTCACGGCAATTAAATATTCAATTCGGTAGTCTGACTGTCTTTTGTACAGGAAACACGGAGGGATACACCGACCATTTACCACTACATCGAGATAACGTACGTTTGAATATCTCACTAAAGGTTCTGTGAACGTTTATCTCAGCTGACAGATGTTAACAGATTCATACAAAGATACATCGGATCCGGCCCGGCCATCAATCACACGTTCCTACAGTAATTCTTCATTGGTAACATTTCCCCTAAATTCTATCGACTGAAACATTACACACACACACACACGCAAATTCTACCATTCACGCAGAGGACTCCGCGCGGTGGAAATTGATCAGCAGACCCACGTGTCATTGTCAGGTGCAATGAGCGAATGATGCCCACCTGGTCGCAACGAGAACATCCGAACTCCACACAGACAGCTCAAGCAACGAGGTTAAACATGGGTCTCTGTGAGATAGTCTGTAGTGCCTACAATAACGGTCAAGCAAGATGTTCACAATCATTACTCAACACAAGCACCAACAACGTTAGGATTTTCACCAACACACATACGCGCGCGTTCACGCACAGACACACACACACACCTCACGTCCAGTAACATCCGTGATTTGTTCTTGGTGATCCAGTATACAATGGTAATTTGCACCATTTCTCAGGGCAATCAATATGCAACGCGTCCTGACTATTGACTTCTCAAGAGACATGCTTCGCTGTAAAACACCTGGAAATCCTTCATTAAGCTACCGAAGTCAAGATGGCCCAACAGAACTCAATTATTCATACTCAACACTGGCCCATTCACAAAACGTGTTCTTACCTTGTTCAGAGGGAACCTCTTGAATTTTAATCTTATCTGGGAGATCCAATAACGTATCGGGCTCGACCACAGCGTAAATCCGTTACATGGGAGGAAAGCACAAACTCCTCTCTCGAAGATGTAAAGGTTGTATGTCAATGCATCACCATTGATTAAAATGATCGTTAAATATTCATATCGTTGTCTGCAAGTTCATACGTTCAAATTGCATGTCTAACCTTTTTAAAAATCGAGGAATATTAACGAATTTAGAAAGTGAAAATAAATGAAATTAAAAACATAGAAAATAGGCACAGGAGTAGGCCATTCGGCCCTTCGAGCCTGCGCCGCCATTCGAAATGTTCATGGCTGATCATCCAACTCAGTATCCCATCCCTGCCTTCTTTCCATACCCCCTGATCCCTTTAGCCACAGGGACCACATCTAACTCCCTCTTAAATATAGCCAATGAACTGGCCTCAACTACCTTCTGTGGCAGAGAGTTCCAGAGATTTACCACTATGTGTAAAAAAAATGATTTTCTCATCTCGGTCCTAAAAGACTTCCCTCTTATCCTTAAACTGTGACCCCTAGTACTGAACTTCCCCAACATCGGGAATAATCTTCCTGCATCTAGCCTGTCCAACCATTTAAGAATTTTGTAAGTTTCTATACGATCCCCCTTCAATCTTCTAAATTCTAGCGTGTACAAGCCAAGTTTATCCAGCCTTTCTTCATATGAAAGTCCTGCCATCCCAGGAATCAGTCTGGTAAACATTATCTGTACTCCCTCTATGGCAAGAATGTCTTTCCTCAGATTAGGAGACCAAAACTGTACGCAATACTCCAGGTGTGGTCTCACCAAGACCCTGTACAACTGCAGTAGAACCTCCCTGCTCCTATACTCAAATCCTTTTGCTATGAATGCTAACATGCCATTTTCTTTCTTCACTGCCTGCTGCACCTGCATTCCTACTTTCAATGACTGGTGTATCATGACTCCCAGGTCTCGTTGCATCTCGCCTTTTCCTAATCGGCCATTTAGGAACTGTTTCTTAAAATAAATCAGTTAAAATATGTAAAAGAATGATTGTTTGCTCTGCCATTTTCCGTTATCCACTGGATGATGCTAAATGTTGGATTTTGAAAGGAAATACTCACAGTTTTACATCAACCCGCCATGGTCTAGCAGGTTAAGTATTTCCAAATAGGCAGCTACAAAACCCAAATACCGTTCACTGTTCCTTCAATGCTGCTGCTGCTGCTACACCGAAGTACCATGGAATCCGGCATGGGAACATGGGGCAGCTGGGATTTTCGCACCGTTTCCAGTCCAAAATCCACTGGAGTACATTGCATCGGGATATCTGACGGATTCTAATTGATTGCAACAGGAAAAAAGGCGAACAAAGGCGTCCGTGCTAACAATGCCTGGTGATTGCATTGTTTAAGATATTTTATTTGGCTGAGAGAAATATTTAATTCATTTTTGATTAATATTTATTTAAATGGCGTTTACAAGTATCACATTTTGAATCTAAACCTACTAATAGCTTGGACAACTTTAAATCATTATTACAATTGTAATGTATTAGCCATTCTAATGAAATAGAAACCATTTTCTCAGTGCAATATTTTGTTTTCAGCTTCGGACAACAAATGTTTATAAAGCGATCGAGGATGAAAGCGACTGTTAACCACACTGAGCTGTCTCTGCCGGTAAAATATTCCGATAGTGCATACTGGAGAGGTGTAGATTTCGTCGACAGGAAAATATAACATACTGATCCGGTGCAATTTCACAGCCGTAATAAGGACGAAAAGACCAGATACTGCCATGCTCAGGAGGTACCGAGTGATGCAAGGTACACAAAAATGCTGGAGAAACTCAGCGGGTGCAGCAGCATCTATGGAGCGAAGGAAATAGGTGACGTTTCGGGCCGAAACCCTTCCGTCTGAAGAAGGGTTTCGGCCCGAAACGTCACCTATTTCCTTCGCTCCATAGATGCTGCTGCACCCGCTGAGTTTCTCCAGCATTTTTGTGTACCTTCGGTCTTCCAGCATCTGCAGTTCCTTCTTGAATACCGAGTGATGCATCTGAAATTACCACACTTTCCCCGGGAAACGCCTCATTTGCGTCCAAGATGAAGTGTTCTATACCATAGCGGCAGTATCATCAAAGACCCACACCATCCTGGCCACACACTCATCTCCCTGCTACCTTCAGGTAGAAGGTACAGGAGCCTGAAGACTGCAACAACCAGGTTCAGGAATACTTGCTTCCCCACAGCCATCAGGCTATTAAACCTGGCTCGGACAAAACTCTGATTATCAATAACCCATTATTTGTTATGTGCACTTTATCAGTTTATTTATTCATGTGTGTGTATATTTTTATTATGGTATATGGACACACTGATCTGTTTTGTAGTAAGTGCCTACTATATACTGTGTGCTGAAGCAAAGCAAGAATTTCATTGTCAGGGACTGAGGCCCCGCACAAATTGGAGGAACAGCACCTCATATTTAGCTTGGGTAGTTTACACCCCTGCGGTAAGAACATTTACTTCTATAACTTCAGATAGCACTTGCTTTATCTCTCCAACCCCTTCCCCTTCCTTGTTCTCCCAATAGTCACTGCCTACATTTTGTCTTTACCCTGCCCCCTCCCTTGACATCAGTCTGAAAAAGGGTCTCGACCCGAAACGTCGCCCATTCCTTCTCTCCAGAGATGCAGCCTCGCTAGCTGAGTTACTCCACCTTCGATTTAAACCAGCATATGCAGTTCTTTCTAACACTACAGGGACGATGTGCTAGCAACAGGGAGGGTGCAGAAGTTAATCAATTCACTGGTTGCTAGAATGGCAGGCTGTGGTAGCCAGGAGACATTTGGTAGTCTGGGTTTATTCCCATTGCAACGTGAGGGTTAATGTATGAATGTGTGGTGATTTGTAAAATCATGAGGAGCAGGGATTGGGTTGATAGTCTCCCCCCCACCCCCCCCCCCCCCCCAGCGAGACGAGTGTATACCCAGAGGGCGTATATTTAAGAGGGGTGAATTTAAAGGCGTTTTCTGAAGTGTTTTTTCTTCTTTTTTTTATAATTTAAAAATAGACTTTATTCAAGTAATAAATATATACAAGCCGTGAACCGTGCGAAAATTTCATCCGACATTTTCGGAGGCTATACAAATTGTTCAGTAGTTTATACATTTTTCAAATTCCACAAAACTGTCCCCCACCCGTGCCACTCATGTGGACCCCTGGCGTGGGATACCTTCCCTTATTTTGAGGGGTGTTCCCACCATACCGTGCCCCCCATGTCCAGCAGCGGAAGGACCCTAGACTGTGGCCCTCCCCCACCGAGCTGAAGTGTTTTTTTCTGTGTATCTGGAACGAACGACCAGATGAGGTAGTAGACGCAGATGCAACACAATCTCCAAAAGCATTTGGACGCGTCCTTGGCTATAAAAGGCGAGGAGGGATATGGGCGTTAGCGTAGATAAGCATAACGTTCGGTGTGGAGTTGATGAGCCGAAGGGGACCATTGTGTGCAGCGCGGTTCTGATCAAAGATCATAGACTGTCTTTGCTTCTGTTTGCAGCCGAGCGACCACCGGAAATACCCCGCGCGGCAGGATGTGCCTTTCATTGGACCAGGAGGGAATGAGCGCGCATGCGTGGACGTTCCGCGCGACCCCCCCCCCCCCCCCCGCGCATGTGCAGTGCAAGTGTCATTGAGCGAGCGAGTTGAGCGCAGGCTCTTAGAGAGATCGTGGGAGGAGCTGGTGCTTTCTCGATTTCAACCTCGGACGCTGATCGAAGGGGAGCATCCGGGATCGGTGCAAAGGAGCAGCGCTTGCAATGCCGTGCTCAGGCCTGCGTCCGCCTCAATAGTGGAACCAGCCTCGCGTTGCTGCGGAAACGGGTGAGCAGTAGCGCGCATGCGCCGAGTTCCTGGCGAGCGAACAAAGAGAGGGCGGGACCTGTGGGCGGAGAAGGAACGATTGGTTAATCTATCTGATTGACGCGTGTGAGGTGGGTGTGGAAGGGAACCTCGCCAGAGTTGGGGGCGAAGAAATGTGGGGACCGTGCGGTGAGTTCTTGTTTTGTTTACCGCATGAGCATGGTGCAGCCTCTGCCTCACAGCGCCGGACACCCGGGTTCCATCTTGACCTCGGGTGCATTCTGTGTGGCGTTTGCACCTTCTACCCGCGACCCGAGAGCTCCGCTTTTCCACCCACGTCCCAAAGACGTGCGACTTTCTAAGTTAAATTTCCACCCTGGCAAAAGGTTTCCACCCTATGTATGCATATATTTCAAACAGGTCTCCACTCATCTTCTGACGTTCCAGGGAAGAAAAGGTAATTTTTACAAAAATATTCCATGTGAAGAAGGTAGAATTATTAGAGTGAGTTTGAGGAAATAATTTTTCATCAAGTAGTGGTTCGAATCTGGAAGGCACTACTTGGGGTAGTTAAAATTTAAGTAGTATTTCGATCAACTTCTGAAAAGTATTTGGCCACTATGTCCATGTTGGCCATTGAGTAGCTAACAATGCTGGTCAAAATTCGAACACTCTGCCCGTAGCCTTCAATGCCAGAGCATTTCAAAAGGTGATCGAAATACTACTTAAAATTTCAATACCTCTGGCAGTGCCTTCCAGATTCCCACCACTACTTGATGAAAAATTAAATTCACAAATTCCCTCCAATAATTCTACTTTCTTCACCTTAGCCTTTGTTTAATTTATTTTTCTTCTGGAACATCAGAGCTTCAGTGGAGACCTGTTTAAAATATATGTAATTATGATCGAGTGGAACCCTTTTGCCAGAATGGAATGTTAAAGACTGAAGGGCATTGCCTTAAGTGAAGGGGGCAAAGTTTAAGTATGTGCATGACAGCTTTTCTTACACAGAGGGTGGTTGTTGCCTGGAATGAGCGGTAGGGGTGGCGGTAGAGGCAGATACGTAATGGTGTTTAAGAGTCTTTTACATGGGCACATGGATATGCAGGGACTGTAGGTATATGGGTGACTTGCAGGCAGAGAAGGTTAATTTTACTTGATAACATGTTCGGCACAGAAATAGAAAAAAAGAACATACAAAATAGGTGCAGGGGTAGGCCATCCGGCCCTTTGATCCAGCACCGCCATTCAATATGATTATGGCTGATCATCTAAAATCAGTACCTCGTTCCTGCTTTCCCCCCATATCCCTTGATTCCTTTAGCCCTAAGAGCTAAATCTAACTCTTGAAAACATCCAGTGAATTGGCCTCCATTGCATTCTGTGGTAGAGAATTCCACACATTCACAACTCTCTAAGTGAAGAAGTTTTTCCTCATCTCAGTCCTAAATGGCCTACCCCTTATTCTTAAACTGTGACCCTTGTTTCTGGACACTCCCAATATCAGGAACATTTTTCCTGCATCTGGCCTGTCTAATCCTTTAAGAATTTCATGTGTTTCCATAAGATCCCACCTCATCCTTCTAAATTCCAATGAATACATAGATACATAGACAATAGGTGCAGGAGTATGCCATTCAGCCCTTTGAGCCAGCACTGCCATTCAATGTGATCATGGCTGATCATCCACAATCAGTACCCCATTACTGCCTCCTCCCCATACCATTTGATTCCGCTATCCCAAAGAGTTATCTCTAACTCTCTTTTGAATGCATCCAGTGAAATGGCCTCCACTGCCTTCTGAGGCAGAGAATTCCACAAATTCACAACTGTCAGTGTGAAAACATTTTTCCTCATCTCAGTTCTAAATAGCCTACCCATTAGTCTTAAACCGTTGTCACTGGTTCTGGACTCCCCCAACATCGGGAACATATTTCCTGCATTTAGCGTAAGTAAGTAAGTAAGCTTTATTTATATAGCACATTTTTAGTCAACTTGCATTGACCCCAAAGTGCTTCACATAATTTAAATAATAAGTTCCATTGACAGTGTCCTACATACATACAATTAAATTCACACAGACATCCATCACAGTGAACCCACTGTGATGGAAGGCAAAGTATTTTCTCTCCCCTGCTCTCAATTTCTCTCCCGATGTCCAAGCCCCAGGCGGGTGATGATAAGTCCCACGGCCATTTTAGGCCGCGCGGGGCGATTTACGGCCCCGCTCCCGGTCTGAAAGTACAAGGTTGGAACCCCCACGGGCGATGGTGAGTCCCACGGTCATGAAGCCGCGGCAGGTGATGTACGGTCCCGGTCCGGGTCATTCCAACCCCGCGACACGGGTTGGAGAAGTCGCGTTTCGGGAGCTCCGGGAAGCGGTCACTCTCTCCCCCCGGACCCGCGAGCTCCCGATGTCCCAGTCCACCGGACCTGCGGCTGCGTTGCTGGAGCCTCCGAACCCCAGGAGTCGAGTCGCAGCAGCCGGCCAGCGCCACTCCGAGGCCGGCCAGCCCCACGATGGTGACTAGTCCGCAGCTCCGCAGTCTCCCGAGCCCCCGGATCGTTCAGGTTGGAGGCCGCTCCACGGTGCTAGGCCCCAACGACAACGGAGACCCGACAGGGAAAAGGCGTGTCCAATCCCTTAATAAATTTATATTGCCCAGCCCAGTCGACCCATTCTTTCGTCATATGTCAAACCGCCATCCCCGGAATTACCTGGTGAACCTCTACGCTGCACTCCCTCAATAGCAATAATGTCCTTCCTCAAATTAGAAGACCAAAATTGTGCACAATACTCCAGGTGTAGTCTCACCAGGGCCCTGTACAATTGCAGTATGACCTCCTTGCTCCTAAAGTAAAATTATCTCACACTGAAGGCCAACATGCCATTAGCTGTCTTCACTGTCTGCTGTACCTGCATGCTTACTTTCAGTGACTGATGTACAAACACACCCAGGTCTCGTTGCACCTCCCCATTTCCTAATCTGACATAATTCAGATAATAATCTGCCTTACTGTTCTTGCCTCCAAAGTGGATAACCCCATTTATCCACATTATATTCCATCTGCAATGCATCTGCCCACTCACCCAACCTATCCATCACCCTGCAGCCTCATTGTATCCTCATCACTGCTCACACTTCTACCCAGCTTTGCGTCATCTGCAAACTTGGAGATGTCACATTTAATTCCCTTATCTAAATCGTTAATATATATTGTAAATAACGGGTCCCTGCACCGAGCCTCGTGGCACCCCACTAGTCACTGCCTGAAAAGGACACATTAATTCCTACTCTTTGCTTCCTGTCTACCAACCAGTTCTCTATCCATGTCAATACCCTACCCCCAATACCATATGCTCTAAGTTTGCACAATAATCTCTTGTGTGTGACCTTGTCAAAGGCTTTTTGAAAGTCTAGATATACCACATCCACTGGCTCTCCCTTATCCATTCTACTTGTTACATCCTCAAAAAATTCCACATTAGTCAACCATGATGTCCGCTTCATAAATCCATGCTGACTTTGACTGATCCTGTCACTGCTTTCCAAATGCGCTGCTATATCATTTTTAACAATCAACTCAAGCAACTTCCCCACTACCGATGCAACGCTAGCTGGTCTATAATTCCCTGTTTTCTCTCTCCCTCCTTTCTTAAAAAGTGGGGTTACATTGGCTACCCTCCAGTCCACAGGAACTGATCCAGAGTCGAGAGATCATTGGAAAATGATCACCAATGAATGAATCCACGATTTCTAGGGCCACCTCCTTGAGTACTCTGGGATGCAGACCATCAGGCCCTGGGGATTTATCTGCCTTCAGTCCCAACAGTATACTTAACACCCATTTCCTGACTAATGTGGATTCGCTTCAGTTCCTCCCTCCCACAAGACCCTTGGTCCACTGGTATTTCTGGGAGATTGTTTGTGTCTTCCTTCGTGAAGACAGAACTAAAGTACTCGTCTAATTGTTCTGCCATTTCCTTGTTTCCCATTATAAATCCACCTGCCTCTGATTGTAAGGGACCTACGTTTGCCTTCACTAATTTAGTTTAGTTTCGAGATACAGCGCTGAAACAGGTCCTTCGTCCCACCGAGTCCACACCGACCAGCGGTCCCCGCATATCAACACTGTCCTACACACCCTAAGGACATTTTATACATCCCCAAAGCCAAATAACCTACATACCCGTACGTCTTTGGAGTGTGGGAGGAAATCGAAGATCTCGGAAAAAACCCACGTGGTCACGGGGAGAACGCACAAACTCCGTACAGACAGGACCTGTAGTCGAGGTCGAACTCGGGTCTCTGGTGCACCACCGTGGCCGCCCTTTTCCTTTTTACATATCTGAAGAACCTTTCAGTCAGTTTTTATATTCCCCGCAAGATTTCTTTCATGCTTTTTTTTCCCCACCTCTTAATTAACTCCTTTATCCTCCTCGATTGAGTTCTAAATTTCTCCCAGTCCTCCGGTTTGCTGCTTCCTGGCCAAATTATATTGCTTTTCCGTGGATTTAACACTATCCACAGTTGAGCCGCCTTTTTATTTTTACGCCAGACGGGGATGAACAATTTTTGGAGTTCATCCATGCAGTCTTTAAATCTTTGCCATGCATCTCCACCGTCAACCCTTTAAGTACAATTTGGCAGTCTACCATAGCCAATTCCCGTCTCATGCCTTCAAGGTCTTCTTTCTTTAAATTCTGGACCCTCGTCACTGAATTATCCGTGTCACTTTCCATCCTAATGCAGAATTCCACGTTATTATAGTCACTGTTGTTCAAGGGGCTTTGTACAACAAGATTGCTAACTAATCCTTCCTCATTACACAAGACCCAGACTAGGATGGCCTGCCCTCTAGTCAGTTCTTCTACATATTGGTTTAAAAAACCATCCCGTATACATTCCAGGAAATTCTCCTCCTCAGCGCTGCTACCAATTTTGTTGGCACAATCTATATGTAGTTGCTATCCCCAACCTCCCTACTGCTGTTTGGTGATCTGTATACAACTCCAACAAATGTTTTCTGCCCTTGGCTATCTCGCAGTTCTACCCATAACGATTCGACAGCATCCAAGCTAATGTCTCTCCTTGCTATAGAAGGATTTCGGCCCGAAACGTTGCCTATTTCCTTCGCTCCATAGATGCTGCTGCACCCGCTGAGTTTCTCCAGAATTTTTGTGTACATTCGATTTTCCAGCATCTGCAGTTCCTTCTTAAACACAAATGCATTAATCTCCCCTTAAACCAGCAATGCCACCCAACCTCCTCTTCCTTTCTGTCTATCCTTCCTAAATATCAAATTCCCCTGCAAACTGCCCTTCTCCAATACAGTACTGTTTTAGTGGAGTTAATGTGGAGCAGAATCCATCCAGAGCCAACTCCCTCAAGGAAGAGAGAAAAGATAACTTAAAGGAAACTTTTGAGATAGTTTATTGGTTTGGATTTCAGCTGTGTGATTGGAAGACAAATTCCAGACAATAGGAAGGAATGTTGAAAAAACAACGACTACAGTGTTTTAATTTTGTGTTTTGCATCTATTGTAATGATTGTAAAATCTCTTTACAGGATTTTAAAAGGTGGAGTGTTTGGAAGTTGGAGAACACAAAGCTAACATAGATCTGAGTGGATCGCAACATCAGGACCTGAATAATCTTGTTCTCTGAACGTGGAGGGAGAAATGTAAATGCTTCTTTCTGTCATAGAAAAATTTAAGCATCAGTTTGGCTTGGCGAGCACTGAGACCTGCAAACCTGACTGGGTGTGCCAGGGTGCGCTGAATTTTACCGAGTGGAAACCATTCTCATGCTTATGTGGTTGAGCTTCAACTGATCATCCAATCTGCAGAGACACATGAACATCTGCATCATGGAGAATCCGTGGAAATGTGAGGACTGTGGCAAGGGATTTGGTTACCCATCGCAGCTGGAAATTCACTTGCACGGTCACACCTCAGAGAGACTGCTCACGCGCTCTGAGTCTGGAAAGGAGTTAACTCAATTGTCCCAACTCGGCAAACACCAACTTACTAATGCTGATAAAAGGCCTTTCAAATGTCCTGCTTGTGAGAAGAGCTTTAGAAGTAGGAATAATTTGCTGAAGCACCAGCACACTCACGCTGGGGAGAGCCTATTCATCTGCTCTGTCTGTGGGGCCAGATTCACTAAGGCAGCTCACCTTCTGACTCACCAGCGAGGTCATACTGGGGAGAAGCCCTTTACCTGCTCCTTCTGTGGGAAGGGATTTGCTCTATCATTCCAGCTTCTGAGGCACACGTGTGCACAGACTGGGGAGAAGCTGTTCAACTGTTTCCTGTGTGAGAAGGGATTCTCTAACTTAACTGCCCTCCAAACCCACCGGTTAACACATAACGAGGAGAGTCTGTTCATATGCCCTGATTGTGGGAAGAGCTTTAAAAGCTGCGAGATATTGATCAGGCACCAACTCTTGCACAATAATGAGAGACCGCTTGGTTATTTTTACAATGAAAATAGGTGCAGTCTCGAAGACAGCCCCACTCTGGAAAGGACACTCGCCTGCTCTGTGTCTGGGCAAGAACTTGTTCAGGATCCCCACCCTGAGAGGCAACAGTGCACCCCCATTGGGAAGGGACCACCCATGGTCTCCGTGCCTGAGAAAAAAAATGCTCAGTCACCCCATCTTTTGTCGCATCAACAACCTCACAGTGGGGAGACACCATTCACCAGCTCATCGCCGGAGAAGGAATTGACCCAGTATTCTCACCTTTTGGAAAGCCAGCTCAGTCACAGCGGTTTGAAGGCATTTGTCTGCTCCATATGTGCGAAGGGATTCACGCAAAGATCCAACCTGCTGAAACACCATCTGGTTCACACTGAATACAGACCTTACAAGTGTTCTGACTGCGGGAGAAGCTTTAAAAGCAAACAGGAGGTAGCGAAGCACCGGCGTGTTCACACAGGGGAGCGACCTTTTACCTGTTCTTTCTGTGGGAAGAGTTTCCCTTGGACATCCCAACTGCTGACACACCAGCGAGTTCATACAGGGGAGAGGCCTTTCACCTGCACCGTGTGTGGAAAAGGATTCACTCAGTCGTCAAACCTAATGAAACATCAGCGGGTTCACACCGGTGAGAGACCGTTTGTCTGCCCCGTCTGTGGGAAAGGATTCATTCAGTCACAACACCTACTGAAACACCAACGAGTTCATAAGAGAAGGGAAAGGTTGGATGCTGCCAGTAGTGTTGTTGTGGAACAGGTTGAGACCTAATGCTACGGGCTGACATTGAGATGTACAAGAAATGTCCGATGGCCACCCTCTGCAATGATCAGGATATTGAACAATTGGGATTGACGAAAAAGTACTGCCACATTGGAGATTGGTTTAAGGCATTGATCTGTGCTACAGGTTGATGTTTCATCTATGAAAAAGACTCTTGTGAATTGTACAACTTATTTTGTGAAGGTTTGGCAGGATTGGGTGACCGGCAAAGGGTCATACAGCATGGAGATTGCCCATGCCCACCAAGATCTACCATCTACACTAGTCCCGTGCTTGGCCCATATTCCTCTAAAACTTTCCTATTCATGTACCTGTCCAATGACTTCCATGTGAAGTTAACAATGATGATCTGCAGTCATATTTGTACTAGTTCCTTGTATCTGTGTAGTGAGACACAAAACTGGAGAAGATAGTAGAAGATGTATAAAAAAAAAATGTAGACAGAAAACCAATATTAGATGTTATTTTGGCCCGGTAGGAATTTTGTATAGAGTTATGCATATATACATTTTAGGATGGGTGTGAATGCTTTGGAGGAGGTACTATAATGCTCCCAGTGAAGAAACATTACAGATATGTGATGGACGTGTGTGCGTCCTTTTGAGTAAAGACGTCGAATGGGAGATTAGTTAATTTGTTCTGAATAAAGTCTGATTCTCACTCCATATTTGCTACCCGACTAGATATTTGTTGCATTTTCTGTTTTATTTTGGATACTGTTGTATTTTACTATTGTTTTAGGATATTTTCTTGTGTTCCGTAACATACTTGAATGTTTTTCTCTCCAGTAATTTCCTTCTGCGGTACACCACAGCTGCACTTGGCAGTACTGTTCCCAATGATCCTGTATGCTTCTTAAACCTTGACTGTAAACCCTCACAATAAGGCACTCGAAAGGTATCGGCAATACTGTCTCTACAAAGCCCTCCAAATTTACTGCAAGGATAAGTAAGAAAAATCCACAGTTTTCCACTGCTAGGTACTCTCGGTTGACTTTGAAGGTTTGTCATTTTGTCATTTTGTCATTTTGCATGCCTAGCACCAGACTCCCGAACTAGACACTCAGTTCACGTGGTAGACAGGGAGGAAAAGGAGGTGGGGTAGTTCTGTTATAAAGGTGGTGGATGCATCAATGAGAAATGATTGAAATTCTTATTTCAGATTTAAATGGCTTACCACTTATTCTTAAACTGTGGCCCCTGGTTCTGGACTCCCCTAACATCGGGAACACGTTTCTGCCTCTAGCGTGTCCAAACCCTTAATAATCTTATATGTTTTAATAAGATACCCTCTCATCCTTCTAAATTCCAGAGTATACAAGCCCAGCCACTCCATTCTCTCAGCAAATGACAGTCCCGCCATCCCGGGAATTAACCTTGTGAACCTACGCTGCACTCCCTCAATAGCAAGAATGTCCTTCCGCAAATTTGGAGACCAAAACTGCACACAATAGACCAAAACTACACACAATACGAGAACAAAGAAGCCACAGGTGGAAGTATTCTGTAGCCCTCCTGAACGTTGCAATACTGTAGAATCCTATATATAGCAAGATCTTATGTAGGCATACAGGGGAGATGCTGCAGTTATAATGGTGACTTTATCTTGATTTACATTGGAGAACACAAAATGGTAAAGTATACTTCAGGACAAGTTGATTGCGTTTACAGTAAACCCTTGCAATAACGTATCTGCATTTTGGTTATAGCGGACTGAGGCACCCATTGCACCCCTCCCCCACTTCCGCCCGCCAGTTACACAACGTGCTGGCGCCTCGTGGTGGTAGCTTTCACTTGCGGGAGCGTCGTTAACGAGCAGCATGAAGTTGGCGTGAATACCGGACCCAGAACTGGCGCATCGTGTGTTGGGCGGGGGTCTCGGCGGTTCCCGGTCGCAATGCCGCATTTCTTCTTCCCTGGCCTTGGGCTAAACTTTTCCCCGCTCACTTGGTTATGGAAATAACGAATCAACCCTCCCCCCCATTATTGGTGGTCCATTATTGTGAGGGTTTACTGTATCTGGGGAAACTTTTGCAAATAATATATTTTGGATGTAACCAGAGAACTCGTCTGGTTTCATCAAGTAGAATGAGGTAGGAATATAAACTACTCATAATAAAGGGTAGGCAAAAATGCTGGAGTAACTCAGCGGGTGAGGCAGCATCTATGGAGCGAAGGAATAGGCAACGTTTCGGGTCGAGACCCTTCTTCAGTCTGAAGAAGAGTCTCGACCCGAAATGTCGCCTATTCCAAATTTTTCCAGCATCTGCAGTTCTTTCTTAATCAGAATAAAAGGTGAACTGAGAATTCTATCAAAACATGATAAAATTGCATAATCAGTATGATGGTGAGAAATCAATGTTTTAAAATTAATAAAAGCCAACTGTAATAGTCGGAAAATGGCATAGGCTAAAGTACACTGGGAAATAGATTAAAAACCAAGATCTAAGGCTTCACTTCATTATTCTTAACAAAGATATACTCTTCTGAGATGTAATGCTGACTAAATCAATACAAGGAATTAGAAAATGGTATCGGAATCAAAGGAGAATGCACGGAATGTTGCAAAGACCATTGGCCAGAAGATTGAGAACATTTTGGAAAACTACCAAAGCATGACTAAAAACAAACAGAAAGGGGGATAGTAAATTGAAAATTAACTGGAAAGAGATGTAAAATAAGGCAAGGTAGAATGCCTTAATGACTACCAATCACTTTGAGTAATTGGTGATGATGGCACATATCAACTACAGCCTCCCAGACCTTTATCCAGGGCAGTTTATCAGCCATCACAGCAAACTCATATACGGCATCATCTCCCTGACCCCGCTGACATCTCTGGAACATCTAGATAACAAGGATACTTAATATGTATTGATTATAGCTCGACCTTCAATACTATAAACACATATAGCAATGGATATTGAAACCATTGAAGCTGCTTCCTTTCCAAATGCAAAGAGATTACTGATTCCTCTGGTGCGTAACAGTGCTATTGGAAGTGCAGAGAACTTTGGCACAAAGAGCAACTAATTGAAAGTACTCAAAATAGTAGATCAACCCCAGGAATGGGATTGTCCTTGTGGTCATTCAGTAGAGGAAATTGAAGAGATATCTGTTGGATACCATTATTGATTACAGTGGAGGATGGGGGAAATCAGGATGTAGAGGGGCGTTGTACTTCCTTTTTCTGGAGGATGCATCTCATCAATATTTCCAATTTCACAGCTCTAGCTCGTATGCTGAAGAAATGAATTTCCTAGCATGGATCAGTCTGTGCCTCATAGTGGAACAGAACATGCTGTCATTCCCTCTAAAATTCTTAACTTTTGGGCAGAAATAAGAGCGGGGTGAAGTTTCATTGCTCTGCCTTTTAATTAGATCTGAACTGGTCCAACATTGGCAACAGCTTCCCTCCTAAAAAGCTCAAATATTTCTCAACCTTGAATGTATACGATGAATCCACTTCTACAGCTTCCTGTAGTTGAGAAATTCAGAGAAGAAATTCCTCATCTACATCATAAATTGGTAATCCCTTTATTCTGAAACATCAATCCTGAGGGCTAGATGTCCTCACAAGGGGCAATAGCTTCTCAACTTCAACCCAATCAACTCCTTTCAGTAAAGTTGCACTAATTGAACCTGCCCAAACTCCAGGAATCAGCCTGATTTATCTTCTCTGCGCTACCTCCATTGCAAGCGCATCCTCCCTTAAATACTGTATGGAGAACAAAACTATGCACAGTTCTGTATCTAGTCTCATTGATATTCTGCTAAATGGGAGAGGAGAAGAGGGACTATTTAGGGTGAGACCTCACCGAGGCAGCTTGAAGTGTTGATGGAGTCAATGGAAGGGAGGTTGGTTTGCATCTGTGATTGTCTGCAATTTATTGCTGTCTTGGATGGAGCCATTCCCAAACCATACGGTGATGGATCCTGATAAAATGCTTTCTACGGTGCATCTGTGCAAATTGATGAGAGTTGTTAGAGACATGCTGAACTTCTTCAGCCTTTAAAGAAAACAAAGGCATTGGCGTGCTTTCTGGGACATTGTTTTGATATGGGTCTTCCAGGACAACTTGCTGGTGATATTTACACCTTGGAATTTTACTTAGGTGCCGTCAATATTTTCTGGGGTAGATGTACCGCTCCATTTCTCGAAGTCAATCACAATTTCCTTTGTTTTGCTGACAAAAGAAGACGTGGAAGAAAGACAAAGTTGAGATTATGAGCTGAGAAATTTTTAAATTGCAAAAGTTATTTTTATCCACGATAAAAAAATATTTGAAATACAAAAACCATGCAAAATCTCTCACAAACTTTACATTTGATAATATCATACTCAGTAGTGTTGGAACCTGCATTTGTACAATATACCCTTGCCATTCATGTAACTTGCATGTGTGGTGTCCCAACCGGTCTTTGTTCAATGTTCAGCAGCAGAAAGCAGCAGTAGGCCCTCGACTGGTCCTCCCCCACATAGCATTTGCTTTAATGCATCCCATAGCACCTACTTCTGTAGTCTGGAATTGGACAGTCGGCAACATTCTCTTATAGATGTCTCGTTGAACTGGGACACCAACCAGTTTTGGGCAGATCAAAGAGTGTCTTGAGTGTGGAGAGTGAACAACGCAGATGGAGAGAAGGTGTGACAACAGTTAGAGACAGGTGAAGGTGAATGAAGAAATTGCACAGAGGAGGAACGAGGAAACGAGAAATGCTAGCATTTCTTAATAAAGGAAATGGAAGATGTACAGTATAAACATAATGGTATAAAACATAACACTATTGGGCAATTAACTGAGATACACTGGGCGCAGTGATAGACTTGTTACCTCACAGTGCCAGTGGCTTGGGATCGATCCTGACTACGGGTGCGGTCTGTGTGAAGTTTGTACATTCTCCCTGTGACTTCATGTGTTTTACCCGGGTGCTCCGGTTTCCTCCCAAATTGCAAATATGTGCAGGTGTGTCGATTAATTGGCTTTTGTACCTTGCCCCCAGTGTGTAGGATGCAAAAGTGGGATAGCATAGAACTAATATACAGGTGATGGATGGTCAGCGTTTGTACTCGCTTTTCCGAAGGGCCTGCTTCCATGCTATATCTCTACACTAAACTATTTTACAATTAACTATATTAGGGTTTATTGCGAATGCAACTGGCATGCGTAATAGAGTGTTCAAGAAGGAACTGCAGATGCTGGAAGATCGAAGGTACACAAAAATGCTGGAGAAACTCAGCGGGTGCAGCAGCATCTATGGAGCGAAGGAAATAGGCGACGTTTCGGGCCGAAACCCTTCTTCAGTCTGATCCAGGGTTTCGGTCCGAAACGTCGCCTATTTCCTTCGCTCCATAGATGCTGCTGCACCCGCTGAGTTTCTCCAGCATTTTTGCGTAATAGAGTTGTGGATTTGGATTTCAGGGGGCATTTGATAAGGGCGGCACGGTGGCGCAGCGTAGAGTTGCTGCCTTACAGCATCGGAGACCCGGGTTTGATAATGTCATACTCGGTTTGACAATACGGAGTCTGTACATTCTCCCCATGACCTGCGTGGGTTGTCTCCAAGATCTTCGGTTTCCTTCCACACTCCAAAGACATACAGGTATGTAGGTTATTTGGCTTGGCAAATGTAAAAATTGACCCTAGTGGGTATAGGATAGTGTTAATGTGTGCGGGTTGCTGGTTGGCGCGAACCGGTGGGCTGAAGGGCCTGTTTCCGCGCTGGATCTCGAAAACTAAAACAAAACAAAAAAAGGTACCACATTGAAATTACCGAAGCGGAAACCACTTTCGACCATTAGGGAGACTGACAAAAATCTCCGGGGATCGCATGGAAATCTCGGGTGGGGCACAAAGTCTCCAGAGGTTTCCGTTCAGGTTTCCTAAGTGGGACAAGGGTTCACAGCATTGGTTAGCATCGTTTTTGCTGTAACGTGACCAGAAATGTCCATAGTACTCATGCAAACCAGTGTTGCATACAACTCTTGTATACATTTCCTTCTTTTATATTCTGTGCCAATACCCATTTAACTACATATTTACTTGTTCTGCCATTTATGAATATGAAATCAGATTCATTTATATCCTCCCATTTATGATATTCCAATCATAGAGTTATCCAGCAGAAACCAATCTTTTTGCCCAACATGTCCAACAAGATGCTTATCTGAGAGAGTCCCATTTGTCTGTATTTGAATCGTATTTCTCCAAACCTTCCCCACTTATGTGCTTGTCCAAATGTCTTTTGAACTCTGGTGAGCTAGCACTCCCTGGATCCTATATGATCTTCCAGAGCAGCATACAATGCAGAACCTTTCAAAAGTTTTGCTGAAATCTATAGAGACTGCGTCTTCTTGGTTCTTTCTTTAAGAAATTCGATCAAATGTATTAGAGCCAACCTCTCAGGTTTTTTATGAAGCTCTTCTTAAATCGAAGCACAACATTAGCCATGCTCAAGTCTTCTGGCACCTCGCATATGTCTGACGATGACTCGTATATCTCAGGCAGGGCTCAGGCAATTTCTTCTCTGGCTTCCCACAGTATTCTTGGATATATTTGATCAGGCCTGGGAAATTTACGTACCTTCACAGGTCTTGCGTACCTTAATTCGCCCAGCACCTCCTCATCTATAATATGGACTGTCTTCAAGTCATTGTCATTAACTTTCCCAAGCTCACTGCCTTCATGTCTTTCTCCATGATATAAACAGATGATAAATATTCATTGAGGAACGTGCCTTTTCCACACATGGAACATCAGTTTTGTTTCTAATGAGACCAATTCTCTCCTGTTATCCCTTTTCCCTTTATATACTTGTAAAAGCTCTTTTGATTCTCCTTAATCTTAATCTCCTTAATCTTAATCTCCTTAATCTAATCCGCCAGTTATTTCATGGCCACTTTTTGCCCTCGTGATTCCTTCTTCAGTCAACTCAATTCCCTATATTCCTCGAGGAATACACTTGATCCCAGCTGTCTATACTTGACTGATGCCTCCTTATTTTTCCTGACCTCAATTTCTCTTGTAATCTAGTGTTCCCTACTTTGATCGGCCT
The DNA here is from genome assembly GCF_010909765.2 of Amblyraja radiata. Classification (NCBI taxonomy): domain Eukaryota; kingdom Metazoa; phylum Chordata; class Chondrichthyes; order Rajiformes; family Rajidae; genus Amblyraja; species Amblyraja radiata. The sequence goes on along the minus strand of NC_045970.1, from coordinate 52,075,110 downwards.
TGACCTTCACTCTAACAGAAACATGCAGACATTGAACACTCACTTTCACACTGTAAATAGCACCTACTTTCCAGATGTCTCTTTTTCCGCAAACAACCTACTCAATTCAACTTTTCCTTTCGAATATCATCAAAGTTAGCCTTGCCCCAATTTGGAACTTAACGTCATGAACCAACCTGATCCTGTAACTAATTTAAAGCTAATGAAACTGTGATGCTGTGTCAATGTTCTTGCCTACTTATACTTCAGTCTGTTGCCCTGCCCAATTCCCCAAGAGAAGGTCAAGCTTCATACTGTCTGTTGTTGGGCCTCCTACCTACTGCCCGAGGAAAGTTTCCTGAATACACTTGTCCAACCCATCTAAGCCCTTGACCTCTGGCAGTCCATTTTTATTAAGATATTGAGAATCCCTGACTCTGGCAACCCTATTAGTTTCATAGCTGTTTGCAATCTCCCTCAGCCTCTCCATTCTACAACAGTCCCTGTGGCCCTAACATTTACTGTTTAAGTCCTACCCTGGTTTACCGTGCCAAAATGCAACATATAACATGGTACAGTGCAGGAACATGCTGTTCAGCAAATGATATTGGTGCCGACGATGATGCAAAATTAAACCAATTTGTGAGGGGATGGAGTCAAGATTAACTGAGCAAGTCCAGGAGGCAGAACCACCAGGAGAATGTTATGTGGGAAAGACTGGCAATGTAAACTGCATATTGAGTTTGAAAGTTAAGACTGATAAGTTTAGAACAATGGTAAACACATGGGGATGTGATATTGCTGCAACTGTGGACACGTGGTAGAAAGAACCAGGGTATAGAATTTTCAGGCATGGTAGAGGAGGAAGTAAAAGAAGAGCACACATTGCAATGTTGTTTAAGGAGAACATTTCCACAATACTCAAGGCTCGTCAAATGAGGCCACATGGGTGGAACCAAGAAACAGGAAAGGCAATCACTTTGCTGGTGTTATACTACATGCAACCCAACAGTCAGCAGGAGATTGAGGAGCAGATATCCAAACAAATCACAGAGAGGTACAGTATAAAAGCAATAGGGTTATAGCAGTGTAGGATTTTAATTTCCCTAACATTGACTCTTTCTATTTTAGTACAGGGAACATTGATAGGTTAGAATATATGAGGTACGTCAAGAATTATTTTTCAACTAAAATGGACAAAGACCTAAAAGATACAGGGCTGCACTGGACCTCATCTCGGGCAATGAGGTCAGACAAGTAGTGGAGGTTTTGGTGGGGGAGTGTTTTGGTGATAGTGATTATGATATTGCAGGTTTAAAGATAATTAAGTATAGAGATGAGAATGGTTCGAAGTTAGGGTCCAAAATTGGAAGAAAACCGGTTCAATTATTTAAAACCGGACATGGCAAAAGTTGATTGGGAGCAGCCGCCTGGTGGTAGAATTGCATCCAACCAGTTGGAATCTTTTTCTTCCTACACATGGAATCTTTTAAGTGAGGTTGAATTGAGTTTATTGTCATATGCACAAGTACAGTGGTGGTACAGGTACAATGAAAATTGTGCAGTAGCTTCACAGGCACATAGATTCAAACAACACAGAAAAATCTAAAATTCACATAAATTCTGAAAGACCGTGCTAGGTACAAGATTGCAAGAAACAAATCATCAGTGCAAAAATATATAATTAGAAAACAAGTTCATAGTGGTACACAAAAATGCTGGAGAAACTCAACGGGTGCAGCAGCATCTATGGAGCGAAGGAAATAGGCAACGTTTTGGGCCAAAACCCTTCTTCAGAAACCCTTCCAGCATCTGCAGTTCCTTCTCTAACACAAAGTTCATAGTGGTGCTGGATTTGGTCCATAGTGTTCAGTTTGCTGAGGTAGGATTAGAGTTGTGCAGGCCAGTTCACGAACTTAATGGGTGTAGAAAAGTGAACCTGGTGGTGTGGGACGTCTTCTGTACCTGCCCAATAGTAACAGCGAGAAGAGGACATAGCCCAGATTGTGGGGATTCTTGTTGATAGATGCTGCTAACTTGAGCCAATGCCTGAATTAGTGTAGAGAGTTTTATTTTCATGTCTCCCAAAACAGAACATTGAAATTCTTACTTCCAGCAGCACAACAGATAGGTAAACGTAGTACTTCGTAAACACCGTGCTTTAGATGGTGGGGAGGCCTGTGGTCATGATGGTTTGGGATTAGTCCACCACTGTCTGCATCCTCTTTTGGAATGGCAGTATCAGGTCATGATGCAACTATGCGGCTTGTATTCGCTAGAATTTAGAAGATTGAGGGGGGATCTTATAGAAACTTACAAAATTCTTAAGGGGTTGGACAGGCTAGATGCAGGAAGATTGTTCCCGATGTTGGGGAAGTCCAGAACAAGAAGTCACAGTTTAAGGATAAGGGGGAAATCTTTTAGGACCGAGGTGAGAAAAACTGGAATTCTCTGCCACAGAAGGTAGTTGAGGCCAGTTCATTGGCTATATATTTTTTTTTTAATATTTTATTTTATTAGAAGTAAGTACAGTCATATGGCACCAAAGTGCCTAATATATATTTTCATAATACATTTTATGTACAACTTCTTTTTTTTTTTTTTTTTTTGTTACACTGAAAAAAGATTAGAAAAAGAAAAAGAAGTTAGATAGTAAAGGATAGAAAGATGTGAAATATATAGTGTGTGAAAAAAGAAAACGAGTAAATGAAGAAAGTTGAGAGAGAGAATAGAGAGAAGAAAAGAAAAAAAGAGGAGATCATTATTTATAGTCTTGACCAACCCTCGTCCAGTCCTGAAACAGTTATTTTTTACAATTGTGTTGCACCATATGATTCCAAAAAAACGACGAATGGAGACCAACTCGTTATGAATTGGTCTGATTTATCCATTAGGAGGAATCGCATTTCCTCAAGATGAGCGGTGTCCAACATACTTGCAATCCACATTTTAAGCGTTGGTATTGATGTACCCTTCCAAAATTTAAGAATTAATTTTTTTGCTATTATTAAACCATAGTTAAGGAATAGATTTTGAGATGTGTTCAATTTATTCCCATCTTCCATTACGCCAAATATAATCATTTCAGTATTAGGTTCCATTCTTGTCTTGAATAATTTTGTAAATATTTCAAAAATATCATTCCAAAATCTATAAAGTTTTATGCAGGAGACTAAGGAGTGTGTTATAGTTGCCTTTTGGGCTAGACATTTATCACAAGTGGCGGATATATTTGGATAAAATTTGTTCAATCTTGTTTTTGAGTAATATAATCTATGTACGTTCATTGGCTATATTTAAGAGGGAGTTAGATGTGGCCCTTTTGGCTAAAGGTATCAGGGGGTATGGAGAGAAGGCAGGTACAGGATACTGAGTTGGATGATCAGCCATGATCATATTGAATGGCGGTGCAGGCTCGAAGGGCCGACTGGCCTACTCCTTCACCTATTTTCTATGTTTCTATGTAACTAGTCCGGATTTTCAGTAGAAGTGAAAAATGAGATAGTGAGTTCAGGGCAACATGTTCCTGCACGGATGAAAGGTAAGGATGGTGAGATAAGGAACCCTGGATGACAAGGGAGTTTGATGAAAAATAATCATTTGACAGATGTAGATGAACAGAAATGGGAGACACCCCTGCCGAGTATAGTTATTGTGGTAGAGAACTTAAAGAAATTGGGAGTGCAAAAAAAAAAATCACTGACACAAGATTAAGAAAAATCTCACAACATTTTTTTTGTATGTTAGGTGCAAGAGAGTATCCATAGAAAGAGTAGAGTCCAAAGCGGCAATCTTTTTGTGGGGCCAGGGGCTAGGGAGAGGCCTTAAATTAATATTTTGCACATACTGTATTATTCACTAAGTAAATTATATGGTAGATGGAGACGTCCTGGAGAGAAAGATCGATATTTTGTAGCATGTTAGCATCAAAAGGTATTAGATGTCTTAAAGTACATGAAGTAATGATAGTTAAACCGCCAGGGGCTGATGAGATGGACCCCAGAATGTGATATGAGGCAAGAGATTGCTGGGCCCAGATGGAGATTGCTTTGCAACTTCATCTACCATTGGTGAGATAATAAATGATAGTAGGATAAAAAATATTATTTATTTGTTCAAGAAGGGAAGCAGGAAAACAAATCAAGAGTGTTTAATTGTTATATTTACCGGGAATGGAACAGTGAAATTCCTTGCTGCAGTTTCACAGGTACTTTAAATGCAATTACACCTCAAATAAATATGATAATTTATCATTTATTTTTGGTAAATCAGACCATGACAGGGCAGTTCAAAGGTAGACACAAAATGCTGGAGTAACTCAGCGGGTGAGGCAGTATCTCTGGAGAGAAGGAATGGGAGATGTTTTGTGGTGAGACCCTTCTTCAGACTTCACCTGCTGAGTTACTCCAGCATTTTGTGCCTACCTTCGATTTATACCAGCATCTGCAGTTCTTTCTTACACACAGTGCAGGCCAATAAAGTGTTCTTAGTAGTGCAAAGACCATAGGAGTTCGGTACTGGGTGTGATTAAGGCTGCATATGGTGGTTGATGGGAAGAAGCTATTTTTGAAACTTTAAGTAATGTTCTCAGTCTCCTGTATCTTCTTCCAAGTGGTAGCAGTGAGATGAGAACAGTCAGGGTGATGTGAGTCTTTGAAGATATTAACAGCCTTCTTCAGAGATCACTTTGTGTAGAACTCTTTAATGTTGGGGAGGTGATTTCCTGTGATGGACCAGGCAATGTCCATCGCTTTCTGCAGCCTCCTGTGCCCTTGGGCATTTGAATTACCAAATCAGATGGTTCACTATTATTGTATCTAATAGGTTTTACTTGCCAGGCTTACTCCTGTCCCTCTTCTTTTCCTGCTTCCTCCACCCCACCTTCAATCAGTTTGAACGGTCCTGACCCAAAATGTAAACTATCCATGTTATCCAGAGATGCTGCATGACTCGCTGAGTTATTCCAGCACTTTGTACATTTTCTTGTAAACCAGCATCTGCAGTTTGTTATTCCTACATTTGTCAGATCATAAGATAGTTTACTTATAGTTTAGCAATGTTGCTAGACATCCACCTTTCCCAATGACTAAAATGGTGCTTGACCAAGAATTTTAACCTTCATTTATAAATAATCTGTAGGTGTCCCTGATGCTTATTCCACTGTATTCTGATCTAAACCTCATCTTCAATTTTCCTGGTTTCTTTTTGCATTGCATTTGTGCGTAAAACTTTAATTTGGCTAGGTTCTCAACTTTCCTTCCAATATCTTGGACAACACATGCAAATGTTGCCAAAACCAACCCCCTCCCAGTAATTTGTTGTTGTTATCAATCTCTACACAGCTCTTTGGCTTTTATCTTCTCTTATTCTAAGAGCACCATTCAGTGTCTCAATTCTCCCTGCCAATTTCATATCATATCCTCCAACACATCAGGTGAGCCAAGTAAAACAAATCATTGAGGTTTTAACGCCAAAGTTAAATCAACTTGGTTTATTGAATAGACAAAGTACAAGCAATCTATATGCCTAAATGCTTACAAACAGGATATCCATTGGAGCATGTGAACTTCCATCTCAAGCGAGCCGTCAGCACTGTGTACAAAACTACTAAAAACAGTTCATATTTACAAATAGTTTCTATGCAATATCCGGTGGCTTGGTCTGAACATTCAATCCCAAGATATTGTCATGGGATCCTTTTATATGCTACTGCACCAGCTGACAGTGAGGTACAGAATATGCTACATCATGACTGGAAAGTAATAGATTTCATGTCTTACCAGTCGACAATAAAAAAACTTGCACAACAGTTACACTTTTTCCAAGATATTTGTAACAGAAACCAGACATACTGCTTCCATACTAGGCTGTTATTGTTAACATCAATCCATTGATCCTTCTTCAATTGCATTGAATTGATGGCTCCTGCTCAAACCTTCACCTTTATCTACATTGTGTTATCTTGTGCCACAAATACATTCACAACATGGATGGATGTTAGTACTGATATCTGTACTGGCCAGCTTCCACATGGGACGTTCAAAGCCTCCTGCTAAGTAATAGCCCATATTAGTCTCTGCACTGCCTCCTTTACAGTAGTACCTACCTCACTCTCCCCTTTACCCCTGACAAGTTGCTTATATTATACACGACACCACAGCTGCAGTTCCTCCTTTTGTTTGTCGCTGTTTTCTCAGCTTTACCGGAGAGATCGAGGATCGGACGGTGCTCAAAAGAAAACTGATTTATCCATTCTATACCCAGTACATGAATTCTTCAATCCAGTTAGAGGAGTTAATGGCATCAACCAAAACCATCCCCAATGGCCAGAATGATGCTGTTCTAAAGTTCTGTTAATCCTGCAAATCCATATGCTGCTTGTCCTTTAAAACATCAACATATTTAGATTCCTTCCTACCTGATTGGAAACACCACACTCTCAAGCTATTTTCCTTATTTCCTCATAGAGCAGCCATCTGACACTAAAGCAAAAACTCAGTGCTGCCAAAGTTAGAACTGGTCAAAGGACTTATGGTGTGGTCTGACCCGACAGAGCACTTGCCTCTTTTGGGCTCTGGAGATCAACATCTTACAGGCATCTATTGTGCTTTTGTTGGACACAATGAGTTTAATTTTCAGTCTTTCTTTAATTTTATAACACAATTTTCTCCATTATATGTACATTACTGGGTTACTTGTCTTCACCAAATTCCATATTCTACCTACCCATACATTCATCCATGATCTATCACCTATTCTTACTGCCATTTCTCAACTGGCATCTTGGATTTGACTGAACCGTGTAGGTCATTGTTATCTGGAATTCCACCATGTTGCACTGACACTTTGAATCAAATAATTGATTGAAAATAGCAGCAGCAATGGTCCCAATTTGCAGCTCAGAAGAACCCATTCAGAACTTCTCACAGCGTGACAACTCTTCCAATGAGCCCCAATGTCAGTCAGGAAATCCCATGGTTTCGTTCTTTACATGATGCCTTGCATGTGTTACTTTGACAACAACCTGAAAGTCGAGGTATATTGCATTGTTCAGTTATCAGAATCACTTTCTTGAAGAAATTAGCATCAGGAACTTCCAACAATTTGTATTTACACTGTGCCAGGAATCGGGGAAAACATCATCCCACAGAGGGGCATACACGAGAATGATAGGATTAACCTCTTCTGAAATCACGTTGATTGGTGATATTCTCATGGTGGTGAATGAAAAAGTTTCCTCCTTAATTCTACATTTATTATTGATTTCCACTGCCTTCCCAAACTAAAACATTTCATGTTATTAGTGCTAACACTGCCCCAGTCTCTACTCTTCCTGTTACATTTTCCTACGGATACTCCATTCCTGATTCTGCTCCACCTTCCTTTGCTCCATGACTGGGGCCCTGCCTTTTAGGCATAGGGATCCTACACATCTTAAACAAAATGCTCCTTAATAAAAGTTTATTTTGAGGCCTTCTAATCTCTCTCTCTTAATTATTCGGTGCTTGTTGAATATGAGGAACTTGGAATCTTATTAAACATCACAGGCACTGCAGAAATACAACTTGTTGGATCTGAACAAAATAATTGCATTCATATGGTGACTTTCAGCACATCTGGGTTCTTCAAACAATCTTGACCATGCCGAAAATGAACAAAGTTATACCTGGAACTGAAGTAAGACCATAGGTTCTGTGTTTGGCTGTGCCTGATTGGTGGCCGTGCACTGATGTGTCAGCAAATCAGCCCACTGCGTGAAGTCCTTACCACACGTGGAGCAGATAAAAGGCCTCTCCCCACTGTGAAGTCGCTGGTGCCTTAGAAGATGGGAGGACTGAGTAAATTCTTTCCCACATATGGAACAGCTGAATGGTCTCTCCCCAGTGTGAACTCGCTGGTGAGTAAGTAAGTGCGACAGCTGCCTGAACCTCTTCCCGCAGAGGGTACAACCACAAGGTCTTTCATCAGTGTGAATCCGTTGGTGTTTCATAAGTTCTTCAGAGCCCTTGAATGTCTTTCCACACTCAGAGCATTTAAATGGCCGGTCATCAGTGTGAACCCGCCTGTGCGTTACCAGATGCGATGACCGAGTGAATCCCTTCCCACACAAAGAGCAGGTGAAGGGCCTCTCCCCAGTGTGAATGCGCTGGTGGGTCAGAAGGTGTGAGGAT